>NC_092086.1:115596850-115626850 GCF_045679555.1 Salvelinus alpinus | reverse complement strand
ACTTCCTGACTGATGTTTTGAGATGTTGCTTCAATATATCTACATAATTTTCATTCCTCATGAAGCCATCTATTTTGTGAAGTGCACCAGTCCCTCCTGCAGCAAAGCAACCCCACAACATGATGCTGCCACCCCCGTGCTTCATGGTTGGGATGGTGTTCTTCGGCTTGCAAGCCTCCCCATTTTTCCTCCATACATAACGATGGTCATTATGGCCAAACAGATATATTTTTGTGTCATCAGACCAGAGGACATTTCTCCAAAAATTATGATCTTTGTCCCCATGTGCAGTTGCAAACCGTAGTCTAGCTTTTTTATGGCGGTTTTGGAGCAGTGGTTTCTTCCTTGCTGAGCCGCCTTTCAGGTTATGTCGAAATAGGACTCGTTTTACAGTGGACATAGATACTTTTGTACCCGTTTCCTCCAGCATCTTCACAAGGTCTTTTGCTGTTGTTCTGGGATTGATTTGCACTTTTCGCACCAAGGTACGTTCATCTCTAGGAGACAGAACGCGTCTCCTTCCTGAGTGGTATGACGGCTGTGTGGTCCCATGGTGTTTATACTTGCGTACTATTGTTTGTACAGATGAACGTGGTACCTTCAGGTGTTTGGAAAATACTCCCAAGGATGAACCAGACTTGTGGTGGTCTACAATTTTTTCTCTGAGGTCTTGGCTGATTTCTTTTGATTTTCCCATGATGTCAAGCAAAGATGCACTGAGTTTGAAGGTAGGCCTTGAAATACATCCACAGGTACACCTCCAATTGTCTCAAATGATGTCAATTAGCCTATCAGAAGCTTCTAAAGCCATGTCATCATTTTCTGGAATTTTCCCAGCTGTCTAAAGGCACAGTCAACTTAGTGTATGTAAACTTCTGACCCACTGGAATTGTGATACAGTGAATTATAAGTGAAATAATCTGTCTGTAAACAATTGTTGGAAAAATTACTTGTGTCATGCACAAAGTAGATGTCCTAACCGACTTGCCAAAACTATAGTTTGTTAACAATAAATGTGTGGATTGATTGAAAAACAAGGTTTAATGACTCCAACCTAAGTGAATGTAAACTTCCGACTTCAACTGTATAAATAACATAAACATTGAATAAAATGAAGCATTGTGTTTAAAGTGTTCTCGGGGCCTTGTAGCATTTCATAATGCTGGGACATGTTGGGGAGGGAGGAGGGAGAAGGAGGGGGTGAGCATTGTAGAGGATGTATGGAGGAAAGGGAGGAGGGAGGGAGGTAGGAAAGGAAGGAGGGAGGGATGGAAGGAGGGAGGAAAGGGTGGAGGGAGGGAGGTAGGAAAGGAAGGAGGGAGGGATGGAAGGAGGGAGAAAAGGGAGGAGGGAGGGATGGAGAAGATGGATGGTAGAGGATCAAGGATGGTGGAGGATGGTAGAGGATGGAGGGAGGAGGGAGGATAGAGGGATGGAGGTGGTGGATGGAGGGAGGTAGGGAGGAGGGATGGAGGATAGAAGATGGAGGGAGGGTAGATGTTGGAGGGAGGGAGGTAGGGAGGGAGGGAGCGAGGGAGAGCGAGAGAGAGGGGATGGAGGGAGAGTGAGAGAGAGAGAGGATGGAGGGAGAGTGAGAGAGAGAGAGGAGGAGGGAGAGAGAGAGAGAGGAGGAGGGAGGGGGATGGGGGATGGGTGAAGTGCAGTGCAGGGAGCCTTGGGCATGGTGCATCACTAATCTTTATAAGTGGCTGTACATTTTACACCACTGTACAAAAGTGTGTGTGTGTGTGTGGGTATTTCACGGCCAATGTACGGAAGTATGAGGCAGAATGGCTGTTCTTTGCTCAGTGGTTTCAGGAGGCTCCAACAACCTGCTATGAATATTTATAGCGTTAGCTTCAGTAAACACTCTCATCTGGGCTCAGATTAGGGCTGGGACAAATACTATATAACCGTGTAACTCACGGTTACGGATGAAGAATGTCATGAAAATAAAATTACTGTCATAACCGTTTCAGACGGGACGGCTGGGGCTTTGTGCGGTTCAGTAACATGGACTAGAGTAACATGGACTAGAGTAACATGGACTAGAGTAACATGGACTACAGTAACAGGGACTACAGTAACAGGGACTACAGTAACAGGGACTACAGTAACAGGGACTAGAGTAACATGGACTACAGTAACATGGACTACAGTAACATGGACTACAGTAACATGGACTACAGTAACAGGGACTAGAGTAACAGGGACTAGAGTAACAGGGACTAGAGTAACAGGGACTAGAGTAACATGGACTAGAGTAACATGGACTAGAGTAACATGGACTACAGTAATATGGACTAGAGTAACATGGACTACAGTAACATGGACTACAGTAACATGGACTACAGTAACATGGACTAGAGTAACATGGACTAGAGTAACATGGACTACAATAACATGGACTACAGTAACATGGACTAGAGTAACATGGACTAGAGTAACATGGACTAGAGTAACATGGACTACAGTAACATGGACTACAGTAACATGGACTACAGTAACAGGGACTAGAGTAACATGGACTACAGTAACATGGACTACAGTAACATGGACTACAGTAACGATGACAGCGGTTACTACGATGACAGCGGTTATTACGATGACAGCGGGTATTACGATGACAGCGGGTATTACGATGACAGCGGTTACTTTGATGACTGCGGTTACTACGATGACAGCGGTTATTACGATGACAGCGGGTATTACGATGACAGCGGTTACTTTGATGACAGCGGTTATTATGATGACAGCGGTTATTACGATGACAGCGGGTATTACGATGACAGCGGTTACTTTGATGACAGCGGTTACTTTGATGACAGCGGTTATTACGATGACAGCGGTTATTGCGATGACAGCGGTTATTGCGATGACAGCGGTTATTGCGATGACAGCGGTTACTTTGATGACAGCGGTTATTGCGATGACAGCGGTTATTGCGCGGATCGAGCAGCGGTTATTCGGCCGGATCGAGCAGCGGTTACTTGGCCCGGATGCGAGCAGCGGTTATTGCGAGCGCGGATGCGATGACAGCGGTTAGCGATGACGCGGTAGCGATGACAGCGGGCGGCGCGGTTATTACGATGACAGCGGTTATTGCGAGCGCGGATGCGAGCACCGGTTATTGCGATGACAACGGTTATTGCAATGACCAGGGAGAGAAAGTCCGAAGGCAGGCAGGAGGCAGGAGGCATCAAGGTGTCTCGCTGTCTCTGGCTTTTCCAGAGTATAAGTATAACTCAGTCAGATGAAGTTTAGCTAAGCCACTGCAGTCCATTAAATGTCATAATTATATTGATTTACAACTTTGGTACAGTAATCAAATATTAGTTCCTAAATTTCGAACAATTGGGTCTGTCAACTCAAGGGGAAAAAATCGTATTAAAGAGGACACTCTCAATTACTGGTGAATAGTCAGTAATTGAGAGTAGATACAGGCTATAGTAGTAGATACGAGGTATAGTAGTAGATACCAGGCTATAGTAGTAGATACCAGGCTATAGTAGCAGATACAGGCTATAGTAGTAGATATGACTGTGATATGTGGTTCTGAAGATGAATATACTGACTGTAAGTCATTCTGGATAAGTGTCTGCTAAATGACTCAAATGTAAATGTCTAATCAGAGTCCAGTACGGCTGTATGACAGGAAGCACCTTGTTCTATGTCTATCCCAGCCAATCAGAGTCCAGTACGGCTGTATGACAGGAAGCACCTTGTTCTATGTCTATCCCAGCCAATCAGAGTCCAGTACGGCTGTATGACAGGAAGCACCTTGTTCTATGTCTATCCCAGCCAATCAGAGTCCAGTACGGCTGTATGACAGGAAGCACCTTGTTCTATGTCTATCCCAGCCAATCAGAGTCCAGTACGGCTGTATGACAGGAAGCACCTTGGTTCATAGTAGTACTGATCACCAGGCCAATCAGAGTCCAGTACGGCTGTATGACAGAAAGCACCTTGTTCTATGTCTATCCCAGCCAATCAGAGTCCAGTACGGCTGTAGTAGGAACAGGCTATAGTACCTATGCTATCCAGCTATAGTAGCTAGTACCAGGCTATAGTCAGGAGTACCACGCTATAGCTGTATGATCCAGGCAATAGCAGCCTAGTACGGCTATAGTCAGTAGCACCAGGCTATCAGTAGTCCAGTACCGGCCATAGTAGTAGTACAGGCTATAGCAGCAGCATAATGTTCTATGTCTATCCCAGCCAATCAGAGTCCAGTACGGCTGTATGACAGGCATAGTTCTATGTCATCCCAGTCTATCAGAGTAGTACAGGCTGTAGTGAGCAGCACATTCTATGTCGTTGATGCCAGGCATGAGTAGTGAGCACACAGGGTCTGTAGTAGTGGACATTGGCTATAGAGTCATATGCCAGGCATATAGTAGGGACAGTTTTCAGAGAGTAAACTGGCTAATTGAAAAATGACACATTATTATTAAAATAAACTTCTCACGTTGCTTTTGAAAACTATTTCACTTCACTGACGTGATGCGTCGCTCCGTGACAGTTCTTCATCCACGGCGTTACTCAAGGAATAACCCGTATGATGAGAATCATAATGTGTACTATAAGAATCAACAGATGGTGAGATGCTGTGTATATATATCTATACTGTATATATATATGTTGAGTTCCACCATATATACTATATATATACACGGAGTATACCAAAAACAAACATTACGAACACCTTCCTAATATTGAGATGTTTGCCATTCAGATGGATGACTGGACAAGACAAAAGATGTACGTGTCTTTGAACGGGCTACAGTAGTAGATACGGGGTATAGTAGTAGATACCAGGCTATAGCAGTAGATACAGGGTATAGTAGTAGATACAGGCTATAGTAGTAGATACAGGCTATAGTAGTAGATACAGGCTATAGTAGTAGATACGGGGTATAGTAGTAGATACCAGGGTATAGTAGTAGATACCAGGCTATAGTAGTAGATACAGACTATAGTAGTAGATACAGGCTATAGTAGTAGATACCAGGCTATAGTAGTAGATACAGGCTATAGTAGTAGATACAGGCTATAGTAGTAGATACGGGGTATAGTAGTAGATACCAGGGTATAGTAGTAGATACCAGGCTATAGTAGTAGATACAGGCTATAGTAGTAGATACCAGGCTATAGTAGTAGATACGGGGTATAGTAGTAGATACCAGGCTATAGTAGTAGATACCAGGCTATAGTAGTAGATACAGGCTATAGTAGTAGATACAGGCTATAGTAGTAGATACCAGGCTATAGTAGTAGATACAGGCTATAGTAGTAGATACCAGGCTATAGTAGTAGATACAGGCTATAGTAGTAGATACCAGGCTATAGTAGTAGATACCAGGCTAGGCTATAGTAGTAGATACCAGGCTATAGTAGTAGATACAGGCTATAGTAGTAGATACAGGCTATAGTAGTAGATACCAGGCTATAGTAGTAGATACATGCTATAGTAGTAGATACAGGCTATAGTAGTAGATACCAGGCTATAGTAGTAGATACCAGGCTATAGTAGTAGATACCAGGCTATAGTAGTAGATACAGGCTATAGTAGTAGATACCAGACTATAGTAGTAGATACCAGGCTATAGTAGTAGATACGGGGTATAGTAGTAGATACCAGGCTATAGTAGTAGATACAGGCTATAGTAGTAGATACAGACTATAGTAGTAGATACCAGGCTATAGTAGTAGATACCAGGCTATAGTAGTAGATACCAGGCTATAGTAGTAGATACCAGGCTATAGTAGTAGATACGGGCTATAGTAGTAGATACCAGGCTATAGTAGTAGATACAGGCTATAGTAGTAGATACAGGCTATAGTAGTAGATACCAGGCTATAGTAGTAGATACGGGGTATAGTAGTAGATACCAGGCTATAGTAGTAGATACCAGGCTATAGTAGTAGATACAGGCTATAGTAGTAGATACAGGCTATAGTAGTAGATACTAGGCTATAGTAGTAGATACAGGCTATAGTAGTAGATACCAGGCTATAGTAGTAGATACAGGCTATAGTAGTAGATACAGGCTATAGTAGTAGATACCAGGCTATAGTAGTAGATACAGGCTATAGTAGTAGATACAGGCTATAGTAGTAGATACAGGCTATAGTAGTAGATACAGGCTATAGTAGTAGATACAGGCTATAGTAGTAGATACAGGCTATAGTAGTAGATACAGGCTATAGTAGTAGATACGGGCTATAGTAGTAGATACAGACTATAGTAGTAGATACAGGCTATAGTAGTAGATACCAGGCTATAGTAGTAGATACCAGGCTATAGTAGTAGATACAGGCTATAGTAGTAGATACAGGCTATAGTAGTAGATACCAGGCTATAGTAGTAGATACCAGACTATAGTAGTAGATACAGGCTATAGTAGTAGATACAGGCTATAGTAGTAGATACCAGGCTATAGTAGTAGATACAGGCCATAGTAGTAGATACAGGCTATAGTAGTAGATACCAGGCTATAGTAGTAGATACCAGACTATAGTAGTAGATACAGGCTATAGTAGTAGATACAGGCTATAGTAGTAGATACAGGCTATAGTAGTAGATACCAGGCTATAGTAGTAGATACCAGGCTATAGTAGTAGATACAGGCTATAGTAGTAGATACAGGCTATAGTAGTAGATACAGGCTATAGTAGTAGATACAGGCTATAGTAGTAGATACAGGCTATAGTAGTAGATACCAGGCTATAGTAGTAGATACGGGGTATAGTAGTAGATACCAGGCTATAGTAGTAGATACAGGCTATAGTAGTAGATACCAGGCTATAGTAGTAGATACAGGCTATAGTAGTAGATACGGGGTATAGTAGTAGATACAGGCTATAGTAGTAGATACCAGGCTATAGTAGTAGATACAGGCTATAGTAGTAGATACCAGGCTATAGTAGTAGATACAGGCTATAGTAGTTGATACGGGGTATAGTAGTAGATACCAGGCTATAGTAGTAGATACCAGGCTATAGTAGTAGATACAGGCTATAGTAGTAGATACCAGGCTATAGTAGTAGATACCAGGCTATAGTAGTAGATACCAGGCGCACCAGTTTGTGTCAAGAACTATAACGCTGCTGTTATATTATATTGTTAACGCTCAACAGTTTCCCGTGTGTGTCAAGAATGGTGGAACTCCATATTAGGAAGGTGTTATTAATGTTTTGTACATAATGGATGGTATTTTGTATTACATAGAGATGTATTATCATGGATGGCATGTGTGTAATGGATATAGATGTCTTTTACTGCCAAATGGAGAAGGAAGACATGTCATTCGGAGGCAGAACCTGAGAGACCTATAGTGAATTAATCATGGCATCAATGGGATATAGAGCATTGTGTGTGTGTGTGTGTGTGTGTGTGTGTGTGTGTGTGTGTGTGTGTGTGTGTGTGTGTGTGTGTGTGTGTGTGTGTGTGTGTGTGTGTGTGTGTGTGTGTGTGTGTGTGTGTGTGTGTGTGTGTGTGTGTGTGTGTGTGTGTGTGTGTGTGTAACCGATGTGAAATGATAAACTGTTATGTGTGTGTGTGTGTGTGTGTATGTGTGTGTGTGTGCGCGTTCGTGTGTGTGTGTGACCAAGTAGCTAGATTGAGAGTGACATGGAAAAGAGAGATAGGGATTGCCATCCAGATCTGGACTCTTGTGATGTCATTGGTAATGATAGAGATTATAGTGTCATTGGTAATGCTAGAGATTATAGTGTCATTGGTAATGCTAGAGATTATAGTGTAATTGGTAATGCTAGAGATTATAGTGTCATTGGTAATGCTAGAGATTATAGTGTCATTGGTAATGATAGAGATTATAGTGTAATTGGTAATGATAGAGATTATAGTGTCATTGGTAATGATAGAGATTATGGTGTCATTGGTAATGCTAGAGATTATAGTGTCATTGGTAATGCTAGGGATTATAGTGTCATTGGTAATGATAGAGATTATAGTGTCATTGGTAATGATAGAGATTATAGTGTCATTGGTAATGATAGAGATTATAGTGGCATTGGTAATGCTAGAGATTATAGTGTCATTGGTAATGATAGAGATTATAGTGCCATTGGTAATGATAGAGATTATAGTGTCATTGGTAATGATAGATTATAGTGTCATTGGTAATGCTAGAGATTATAGTGTCATTGGTAATGCTAGAGATTATAGTGTCATTGGTAATGCTAGAGATTATAGTGTCATTGGTAATGGTAGATATTATAGTGTCATTGGTAATGATAGAGATTATAGTGTCATTGGTAATACTAGAGATTATAGTGTCATTGGTAATGCTAGAGATTATAGTGTCATTGGTAATGATAGAGATTATAGTGTCATTGGTAATGATAGAGATTATAGTGTCATTGGTAATGCTAGAGATTATAGTGTCATTGGTAATGCTAGAGATTATAGTGTCATTGGTAACGATAGAGATTATAGTGTCATTGGTAATGATAGAGATTATAGTGGCATTGGTAAATCTAGAGATTATAGTGTCATTGGTAATGCTAGAGATTATAGTGTCATTTTTAATGATAGAGATTATAGTGTCATTGGTAATGGTAGAGATTATAGTGTCGTTGGTAATGATAGAGATTATAGTGTCATTGGTCATGATAGAGATTATAGTGTCGTTGGTAATGATAGAGATTATAGTGTCATTGGTAATGATAGAGATTATAGTGTCATTGGTATTGATAGAGATTATAGTGTCATTGGTAATGCTAGATATTATAGTGTCATTGGTAATGATAGAGATTATAGTGGCATTGGTAATGCTAGAGATTATAGTGTCATTGGTAATGATAGAGATTATAGTGCCATTGGTAATGATAGAGATTATAGTGTCATTGGTAATGATAGATTATAGTGTCATTGGTAATGCTAGAGATTATAGTGTCATTGGTAATGCTAGAGATTATAGTGTCATTGGTAATGCTAGAGATTATAGTGTCATTGGTAATGGTAGATATTATAGTGTCATTGGTAATGATAGAGATTATAGTGTCATTGGTAATGCTAGAGATTATATTGTCATTGGTAATGATAGAGATTATAGTGTCATTGGTAATGATAGAGATTATAGTGTCATTGGTAATGGTAGATATTATAGTGTCATTGGTAATGATAGAGATTATAGTGTCATTGGTAATGATAGAGATTATAGTGTCATTGGTAATGATCGAGATTATAGTGCCATTGGTAATGATAGAGTTTATAGTGTCATTGGTAATGCTAGAGATTATAGTGTCATTGGTAATGATAGATTATAGTGTCATTGGTAATGGTAGAGATTATAGTTTCATTGGTCATGATAGAGATTATAATGTAATTGGTAATGATAGAGATTATAGTGTCATTGGTAATGCTAGACATTATAGTGTCATTGGTAATGATAGATTATAGTGTCATTGGTAATGATAGAGATTATAGTGTCATTGGTAATGCTAGAGATTATAGTGTCATTGGTAATGATAGAGATTATAGTGTCATTGGTAATGATAGAGATTATAGTGTCATTGGTAATGATAGAGATTATAGTGGCATTGGTAATGCTAGAGATTATAGTGTCATTGGTAATGATATAGATTATAGTGCCATTGGTAATGATAGAGAATATAGTGTCATTGGTAATGATAGATTATAGTGTCATTGGTAATGCTACAGATTATAGTGTCATTGGTAATGCTAGAATTATAGTGTCATTGGTAATGCTAGAGATTATAGTGTCATTGGTAATGCTAGAGATTATAGTGTCATTGGTAATGATAGAGATTATAGTGTCATTGGTAATGATAGAGATTATAGTGTCATTGGTAATGATAGAGATTATAGTGTCATTGGTAATGGTAGAGATTATAGTGTCATTGGTAATGATAGAGATTATAGTGTCATTGGTAATGATAGAGATTATAGTGTCATTGGTAATGATAGAGATTATAGTGCCATTGGTAATGATAGAGTATATAGTGTCATTGGTAATGCTAGAGATTATAGTGTCATTGGTAATGATAGATTATAGTGTCATTGGTAATGGTAGAGATTATAGTTTCATTGGTCATGATAGAGATTATAGTGTCATTGGTAATGATAGAGATTATAGTGTCATTGGTAATGCTAGAGATTATAGTGTCATTGGTAATGATAGATTATAGTGTCATTGGTCATGATAGAGATTATAGTGTCATTGGTAATGCTAGAGATTATAGTGTCATTGGTAATGATAGAGATTATAGTGTCATTGGTAATGATAGAGATTATAGTGTCATTGGTAATGATAGAGATTATAGTTTCATTGGTCATGATAGAGATTATAGTGTCATTGGTAATGATAGAGATTATAGTGTCATTGGTAATGCTACAGATTATAGTGTCATTGGTAATGATGATTATAGTGTCTTTGGTCATGATAGAGATTATAGTGTCGTTGGTAATGATATAGATTATAGTGTCATTGGTAATGCTAGAGATTATAGTGTCATTGGTAATGATAGAGATTATAGTGTCATTGGTAAAGCTAGAGATTATAGTGGCATTGGTAATGCTAGAGATTATAGTGTCATTGGTAATGATAGAGATTATAGTGCCATTGGTAATGCTAGAGATTATAGTGTCATTGGTAATGATAGATTATAGTGTCATTGGTAATGCTAGAGATTATAGTGTCGTTGGTAATGATAGAGATTATAGTGTCATTGGTAATGATAGAGATTATAGTGTCATTGGTAATGATAGAGATTATAGTGTCATTGGTAATGATAGAGATTATAGTGTCATTGGTAATGATAGAGATTATAGTGTCATTGGTAATGATAGAGATTATAGTGTCATTGGTAATGATAGAGATTATAGTGTCATTGGTAATGCTAGAGATTATAGTGGCATTGGTAATGCTAGAGATTATAGTGGCATTGGTAATGATAGAGATTATAGTGCCATTGGTAATGATAGAGATTATAGTGTCATTGGTAATGATAGATTATAGTGTCATTGGTAATGATAGATTATAGTGTCATTGGTAATGCTAGAGATTATAGTGTCATTGGTAATGATAGAGATTATAGTGTCATTGGTAATGATAGAGATTATAGTGTCATTGGTAATGATAGAGATTATAGTGTCATTGGTAATGATAGAGTTTATAGTGTCATTGGTAATTTACTGCTGCTAGCGATATCGCTGCTAGCGATAGAGATTATAGTGTTATCAGTAATGTACCGCTGCTGGCGATAGAGATTATAGTGTCATTGATTTCAGCAAAGGGATAGCATAGGTCTTGGCTGGAGGACTGGTTTCTCTCTACAAACAGCCAATAGTCAAGTCTTAGAAATTAATGAGCGATGAACACAAATGAGTCCCAAATGGCACCCTAGTAGTGCACTGCTTTTGGACTAACGCCCTATGGTTGTATATATAGAAAAATTAGTGCACTTTAATAGGAATAGGGATAGGGTGCCATTTGGTATGAAACCCATGTGTGACTTAAAATACACTACCCAGGAGCATAGCTGGAGGGAGTAGAGAGGACTGAGGAGGTGTACTCGGGTGGAGAGACACGGAGAGGGGGGCAAGGACTGAGATAAAGGAGAGATCTCAATTACTATCCCTGGTTTGTGTTAGCTAGCCTAGACCAGTGTTGCGGAATATTTTTATACCAGGATCCAACAAGCTATGGCCTCTCTTGTGTCAGGGGCCAACAAGCTATGGCCTCTCTTGTGTCAGGGGCCAACAAGCGATGGTCTCTTTTGTGTCAGGGAGCAACAAGCTATGGCTTCTCTTGTGTCAGGGAGCAACAAGCTATGGCCTCTTTTGTGTCAGGGGCCAACAAGCTATGGCCTCTTTTGTGTCAGGGGCCAACAAGCTATGGCCTCTCTTGTGTCAGGGGCCAACAAGCTATGGCCTCTCTTGTATCAGGGACCAACAAGCTATGGCCTCTCTTGTGTCAGGGGCTAACAAGCTATGGCCTCTCTTGTGTCAGGGGCCAACAAGCTATGGCCTCTCTTGTGTCAGGGGCTAACAAGCTATGGCCTCTCTTGTGTCAGGGACCAACAAGCTATGGCTTCTCTTGTGTCAGGGACCAACAAGCTATGGCCTCTCTTGTGTCAGGGGCCAACAAGCTATGGCCTCTCTTGTGTCAGGGGCCAACAAGCTATGGCCTCTCTTGTGTCAGGGACCAACAAGCTATGGCCTCTCTTGTGTCAGGGGCCAACAAGCTATGGCCTCTCTTGTGTCAGGGGCCAACAAGCTATGGCCTCTCTTGTGTCAGGGGCTAACAAGCTATGGCCTCTCTTGTGTCAGGGACCAACAAGCTATGGCCTCTTTTGTGTCAGGGGCCAACAAGCTATGGCCTCTCTTGTGTCAGGGACCAACAAGCTATGGCCTCTCTTGTGTCAGGGGCCAACAAGCTATGGCTTCTCTTGTGTCAGGGGCTAACAAGCTATGGCCTCTCTTGTGTCAGGGACCAACAAGCTATGGCCTCTCTTGTGTCAGGGACCAACAAGCTATGGCCTCTTGTGTCAGGGACCAACAAGCTATGGCCTCTCTTGTGTCAGGGGCCAACAAGCTATGGCCTCTCTTGTGTCAGGGGCTAACAAGCTATGGCCTCTCTTGTGTCAGGGGCCAACAAGCTATGGCCTCTCTTGTGTCAGGGGCTAACAAGCTATGGCCTCTTGTGTCAGGGACCAACAAGCTATGGCCTCTCTTGTGTCAGGGACCAACAAGCTATGGCCTCTCTTGTGTCAGGGGCCAACAAGCTATGGCCTCTTTTGTGTCAGGGGCCAACAAGCTATGTCCTCTCTTGTGTCATGGGTCAACAAGCTATGGCCTCTTGTGTCAGGGACCAACAAGCTATGGCCTCTCTTGTGTCATGGGTCAACAAGCTATGGTGTTTCCTCCTTGGGGGACTGCTTAGAACCATTGAACTGACTACATTATTGTCAGTTAACTATTTCAGGGACTGGCCAGCAACATCCCAGGAACTGGTACAGATCCACAGGCCGTACGTTGAGAAACATTGAACTAGACCACAATCCCAAAAAGTTGTAATCTATCCACTACACTTGTAATTCTTTAATTCTCCAGGCATTAACACAGACAACACAGTGATTGTATGAATGAACAGCTTGACAAGTAACGTGGTTAATTCACCGGTGTATTTATTTAAACACTGTGGAATAGAATCGTGTGTTGTTGGTTGAACGTGTTCTTGTTTAAATTTCCAACGTTAACATCATCTGTGTTAACACCACCCACAGACCTTCCCAGTCAGATTACATCAGGGGGGAAAGAGCATACGGCTGAGTGAAGATGTAAAGAGAGAGGATGTGCACCAAATAGCACCCTATTCCCTATATAGTTCAATACTTTTGATTTGATCCCCAGGGCCTGGTCAAAAGTAGTGCACTTTGTAGGGATAGGGTGCTATTTGGAATGCACACAGAGAGAGATATTTCTTTGCTGATACACATCTGTTGTATTTATTGAAAACAGAGGTTGTTGCAATGTAGTACGAGACTTTATTATTTATTCATCTCGCCGGCCGACAACACCACATCCATCCACAAAATCACAGCAGCTGCCAAGACGTAAGACACTGAAAGAAACATATGGCTTCCGCCTAGCCATCACCTTGAGGATGTTATGTTGGCTGATATCTCTGTCTGTTGGTTTGTCACAGGTGCTTGCTAGAGTGTTTGAGTTGATATGATTCTCACACAGAGGGTTGCTGAAATACAACCCAGCTGATGGTGCGATGCGATGGACAATGAGCATTCTCACGGTCCACTGCTGAAATCATCCCCATCTCCTCCTCCTCCATCTCCTCCCCCTCCTCTTCCTCCTCCTTCTTCTTCGCTTCCTCCTCCTCCTATTCCTCCTCCTCTTCCTTCTCTTCCTCCTCATCCTGCTCCTCATCTTTATCTTCCTCTTCCTCATCTTCCTCTTCTTCCTCCTCATCTTCCTCATCTTCATCTGCCTCTTCCTCCTCCTCTTCCCCTTCCTCCTCTCCTCCTGCTCTTCCTCCTCTTCCTCTTCCTCCTTTTCCTCCTCCTCCTACTCCTCTTCCTCCGCCGTATCATCTTCCTCCTCCTCTTCCTCCTCTTCATCTTCCTCCTTTTCCTCCTCCATCTTCCTCCTCCTTCCTTCTCTTCTTCCTCCTCCTTCCTCCACTTTTCTTCTCCTTCCTCCTCTTCCTCCTCGGCCTCCACTTCCTCCTCCTCTTTCTCCTCTTCCTCATCATCCTCATCATCTTCCTCCACTTCCCTCAACTTCGTCCTATTCTTCCTATTCCTCATCATCCTCACCTTCCTCCTCCTCCCTCCTATCATCTCTATCTTTTATTCTCTTGTCTGTCTCTCTGTTTTAGAGAGAGAGCCTGCCACCCACCCCACACTGCCACCCACCCCACACTGCCACCCACCCCACACTGCCACACACCCCACTCTGCCACCCACCCCACACTGCCACCGACCCACCCACCCCACACTGCCACCCACCCCACACTACCACCCACCCCACCCCACCCCACACTGCCACCCACCCCACACTACCACCCACCCCACACTACCACCCACCCCACACTGCCACCCACCCCACCCCACCCCACACTACCACCCACCCCACCCCACCCCACACTGCAACCCACCCCACACTGCAACCCACCCCACACTGCCACCCACCCCACACTGCCACCCACCCCACCCCACCCCACACTACCACCCACCCCACACCCCACCCACCCCACACCCCACCCACCCCCCACCGCCACCCACCCCACACTACCACCCACCCCACACTACCACCCACCCCCCACTGCCACACACCCCACACTGCCACCCACCCCACACTACCACCCACCCCACACTGCCACACACCCCACACTGCCACCCACCCCACACTGCCACCCACCCCACACTGCCACCCACCCCACACTGCCACCCACCCCACCCCACACTGCCACCCACCCCACACTACCACCCACCCCACCCCACACTGCCACCCACCCCACACTACCACCCACCCCACACTGCCACCCACCCCACCCCACCCCACACTACCACCCACCCCACCCCACCCCACACTGCCACCCGCCCCACACTGCCACCCACCCCACACTGCCACCCCCCCCACACTACCACACACCCCACACTGCCACCCACCCCACACTGCCACCCACCCCACACTGCCACACACCACTGTCAATCCATACCTGTCTGCCACACAGAGCTGTGATTTAGGCTCTACTGGGAAGACAATCAGTGGTCTGTGGAGATGAGAAAGAACTCCGTACAGCTGCTGCAGTGCCCACATAACACGATACGTTAGTCATTTATAGACTAGGGTGTCATATAGATCTACCAGCAACAGATATCTACATTGTTTTTTTTTGTATTCACAAACTGATCTGATTGACACTCCTTTAGGAACTTCCGATTTCTCACCAAACTTTATTTTACACCAGTTATTCTATTTTTTTTTTTTAAGTCTACTAAAAGTAGCAGCATAACTGTGGCTAAACGGGTTCTGTTGTGTGACCTAGCGGCTGAATCGTTATTGACTCCTGGCACGGTGCCGGGCCGAGGGCCATGTTAGTCACTCACTCGGCTCCTCTCGAAGTATTGGCTGGCTGTGCCCTCGCCAAGACACCGATAACCATAATGCCCTTTTAAGCTGGAGGCCACAGTTTATCCATGGACCCTTGGGTCTTAATCTGACTCCAGCGTTTCAGAGGAGAGATGAGAGGCTGCTCGGCAGACACGGACGTCAGTCAAAGCACTGTCCTTAAACTCAGCGAGGAGAAGATTGGCTTCTCGCTACATGCTCTTGTTGTTGCGGAAGTTAGGTAGATCTGCTAATGCTAATGCTAATGCTAACTTTGTATCGCTGAATCTACCTTTAGTAGAGGTGTTGCATGTTTGGGTTACTGTATGCTATGCCTGTTGACACGATAGATGGTGCATTTAGTGGTTTTTGTTATTATATGCTTGTCTTTATTTTGTATGAATGTGACATTGCCCATTGCTCCATTAGAAGTTAAAAGGAAATACGTTTGTTTTATCCAAGTTGTGCATTTAGGTTGGCTTCTCTCTGAAGAAAGCCTCTCATTTACAGTGTCTTCTCTCTGAAGAAAGCCTCTCATTTACAGTGTCTTCTCTCTGAAGAAAGCCTCTCATTTACAGTGTCTTCTCTCTGAAGAAAGCCTCTCATCTACAGTGTCTTCTCTCTGAAGAAAGCCTCTCATTTACCATGTCTTCTCTCTGAAGAAAGTCTCTCATTTACAGTGTCTTCTCTCTGAAGAAAGCCTCTCATTTACAGTGTCTTCTCTCTGAAGAAAGCCTCTCATTTACAGTGTCTTCTCTCTGAAGAAAGCCTCTCATTTGCAGTGTCTTCTCTCTGAAGAAAGTCTCTCATTTACAGTGTCTTCTCTGAAGAAAGCCTCTCATTTACAGTGGCTTCTCTCTGAAGAAAGCCTCTCATTTACAGTGTCTTCTCTCTGAAGAAAGCCTCTCATTTACAGTGGCTTCTCTCTGAAGAAAGCATCTGTTCAGGTTTAAATTGACTTCAACCCCAAGTAATCAGCGCTGTGTGCTGAAAAGGGGAAGGGGTCAATTAAGATAGAGAGAAAGAGGGAGAGAGAGAGAGACAAGGGACAGAATAACAAGCAGATCATGCAGGCAGCACCACATGTGGCACGGTGGGTCGGTCTGTTGAAATAAATAAAAAGGCTGATGACAGGAGACGGTGAAAAGACCCTTCACTGTTCAAAGGGGTTAGCTCTCATTACCATGACAATCACCACTCTCTCCCCCCATCTGTCCATCCCTACCCCGTCTCTCCCCCCGGTCTCCCCCCCAACGTATCACCCATCCCTCACCCATCTGTCCGTGTCTGAGTAGAGAAGGAATAGGTAGATGGCAGGGGGTGGATAGTGTGTGTGTGTGTGTGTGTGTGTGTGTGTAGTGTAGTGTTTGTGTGTCTTCCTCCCTGCTGTCTCAGTGCTCCAGGCCTCCTCGGGCAGGCAGGATGAAGTGATGAGGTCATGGTTGTCCTCCTCCTCCATCAGTCAACACATTGGCCTTTTATTAAAGCACTAATGCTAATTCTCACAGCAGATTATTAACAATGGGGCCTGAGCATGAGGTTAATTTAGCTGCTGCTGCCGTTTGGGATGTGGACAGTCAAATGTAGTCATGCAGCACTAGTGGAGAACATACTTGGGTTCAAATACTATTTGAAATCTTTCAAATGTTTTCTCTTGGCTGGGTTGCCGGATGGGGGTGGTGTTTGGAGTTCTTTTGTGACTGTTTATATTGGTTCCATTGGGCCAGGTAAGCTCCGTCAAGCACAAATACATAAGGATTTCAAAGAGTAGTTGAACCCAGGTCTGGTGGAGAAACAGCAAGCAGGCAGTTGCAAGCAGACAGATTTAACTTGGTATAGCTGGTTGTGGTGTCTGTTGACAGCCATGATATCATCTGCTGGGATCACTGGCTAAACCAGGCAAAATGCTCATAGGCTGGAAACGGTTTGGTGGAATTACCCATGCATGTATATCCATTCCCTTTTGACTCTGTCTGGTGTGATTTTCACAGCCTAAGTAATGGCTCTCTGTATAGGCTGTGAACTCATAATGCTGGGGAATCATAATGCTGGGGGATCATAATGCTGGGAACTCATAATGCTGTGAACTCATAATGCTGGGGAATCATAATGCTGGGAACTCATAATGCTGGGGAATCATAATGCTGGGGAATCATAATGCTGGGGGATCATAATGCTGGGGAATCATAATGCTGGGGAATCATAATGCTGGGAACTTATAACTCTGGGGGATCCTAATGCTGGGGAATCCTAATGCTGGGGAATCATAATGCTGGGAACTCATAATGCTGGGAACTCATCATGCTGATAACTCATAATGCTGCGGGATCATAGTGCTGGGAACTCATAATGGTGAGGGATCATAGTGCTGGGAACTCATAATGCTGAGGAATCATAGTGCTGGGAACTCATAGTGCTGTGAACTCATAATGCTGGGAACTCATAATGCTGAGGGATCATAATGCTTGAAACTCAAAGTGATGTGAATTCATAATGCTGGGGGGTCATAATGCTTGGGGAATAATGCTGGGGGATCATCATGCTGGGAACTGATAATGCTCGGGGATCATAATGCTGGGAACTGATAATGCTGGGAACTCATAGTGCTGGGAACTCATAATGCTGAGGGATCATAGTGCTGGGAACTCATAATGCTGAGGGATCATAATGCTGGGGGATCATAGTGCTGGGAACTCATAATGCTGAGGGATCATAATACTGGAGGATCATAATGCTGGGAACTCATAATGCTGGGAACTCATAATGCTGAGGGATCATAGTGCTGGGAACTCATAATGCTGAGGGATCATAATGCTGGGGGATCATAGTGCTGGGAACTCATAATGCTGAGGGATCATAATACTGGAGGATCATAATGCTGGGAACTCATAGTGCTGGGAACTCATAATGCTGAGGGATCATAGTGCTGGGAACTCATAATGCTGGGGGATCATAATGCTGGGAACTCATAATGCTGGGGGATCATAGTGCTGGGAACTCATAATGCTGAGGGCTCATAATGCTGGGAACTCATAATGCTGAGGGATCATAGTGCTGGGAACTCATAATGCTGAAGGATCATAATGCTGGGGGATCATAGTGCTGGGAACTCATAATGCTGAGGGATCATAATACTGGGGGATCATAATGCTGGGAACTCATCATGCTGAGGGTTCATAATGCTGGGAACTCATCATGCTGAGGGATCATAATGCTGGGAACTCATAATTTTAGGGAATTATAGTGCTGGGAACTCATAATGCTAGGGGGTCAAAATGCTGGAAACTCATATTGGTGAGGGATCATAATGCTGGGAACTCATAATGCTGGGGGATCATAATGCTGGGGGGTTCATCATTCTGGGAACTCATAATGCTGAGGGATCATAATGCTAGAAACTCAAAGTGATGTGAATTCATAATGCTGGGGGGTCATAATGCTGGGAACTGATAATGCTCGGGGATCATAATGCTGGGAACTGATAATACTGGGAACTCATAGTGCTGGGAACTCATAATGCTGAGGGATGATAGTGCTGGGAACTCATAATGCTGGGGGATCATAGTGCTGGGAACTCATAATGCTGGGAACTCATAATGCTGGGGGATCATAGTGCTGGGAACTCATAATGCTGGGGGGATCATAGTGCTGGGAACTCATAATGCTGTGAACTCATAGTGCTGGGAACTCATAATGCTGGGGGATCATAGTGCTGGGAACTCATAATGCTGGGAACTCATAATGCTGGAAACTCATAATGCTGGGGGATGATAATGCTGGAAACTCATAATGCTGGGAACTCATAATGCTGGGAACTCATAATGCTGGGGGATCATAATGCTGGGAACTCATCATGCTGAGGGATCATAGTGCTGGGAACTCATCATGCTGAGGGATCATAATGCTGAGGGATCATAATGCTGGGAACTCATCATGCTGAGGGTTCATAATGATGGGACCTCATAATGTTAGGGAATTATAGTGCTGGGAACTCATAATGCTGGGAACGCATAATGCTGGGGGATCATAATGCTAGGAACTCATAATGATGTGAACTCATAAAGCTAGGGGGTCAAAATGCTGGAAACTCATATTGGTGAGGGATCATAATGCTGGGAACTCATAATGCTGGGGGATCATAATGCTGGGGGGTTCATAATTCTGGGAACTCATAATGCTGATGGATCATAATGCTAGAAACTCAAAGTGATGTGAATTCATAATGCTGGGGGGTCATAATGCTTGGGGAATAATGCTGGGGGATCATCATGCTGGGAACTGATAATGCTGGGGGATCATAATGCTGGGAACTGATAATGCTGAGGGATCATAATGCTGGGGGATCATAGTGCTGGGAACTGATCATGCTGGGGGATCATAATGCTGGGGGATCATAATGCTGGGGGGTCATAATGCTGGGGGAATAATGCTGGGGGATCATAATGCTGGGAACTGATCATGCTGGGAGATCATAATGCTGGGAACAGATAATGCTGGGGGATCATAATGCTGGGAACTGATCATGCTGGGGGATCATAATGCTGGGGGATCATAGTGCTGGGAACTGATCATGCTGGGGGATCATAATGCTGGGGGATCATAATGCTGGGGGGTCATACTGCTGGGGGAATAATGCTGGGGGATCATAATGCTGGGAACTGATAATGCTGGGGGATCATAATGCTGGGGGATCATAATGCTGGGGGGTCATAATGCTGGGGGAATAATGCTTGGGGGTCATAATGCTGGGAACTGATAATGCTGGGGGATCATAATGCTGGGGGATCATAGTGATGTGAACTCATAAGGCTGGGTGATCATAATGCTGGTAACCGATAATGCTGGGGGATCATAATGCTGGGAACAGATAATGCTGGGGGATCATAATGCTGGGGGGTCATAATGCTGGGAACTGAAAATGCTGGGGGTCATAATGCTGGGAACTGATAATGTTGGGGGATCATAATGCTGGAAACTGATAATGCTGGGGGATCATAATGCTGGGAACTCATAATGCTGGGGGATCATAATGCTAGGAACTCATACTGATGTGAACTCTTAATGCTAGGGGGTCATAATGCTGGAAACTCATAATGTTAGGGAATCATAATGCTGGGAACTCATAATGCTGAGGGATCATAATGTTAGGAACTCATAGTGATGTGAACTCATAATGCTGGGGGCTGGGGGATCATAATGCTGGGGGGTCATAATGCTGGGGGAATAATGCTGGGAACTCATAATGCTGGGAACTGATAATGCTGGGGGTTCATAATGCTGGGAACTGATAATTCTGGGGGATCATAATGCTGGGAACTGATAATGCTGGGAACTCATAATGCTGGGAACTGATAATGCTGGGGGATCATAATGCTGTGAACTGATAATGCTGGGGGATTGCACCCATTCATAGTTTAAATGGTAGGCAAACCCTGCACCACTGTCAGGGGGCTGTTTCCCAAATGGAACCCTATTCCCTATATAGTGCACTACTTTTTACCAGAGCGCTATGAGTTAGGCCTATGGACTCAGAAGTCAAAAGTGGTGCACTATAAAGGGGATAAGGGGCCCTTTGGGACTCCAGCTGTCTGTAGTGTAATTCCCACTCTGCCTTCCTGCTCAGCAACCTGAGAATATGCTAACAACTCTCACTCACACACACACAGAGAGACAAACGCATTGGAACCCCTCTTCCCAAACAGATGAGGATAGCTGCATATGTGACCATTTCTTTGTAGCAGGTCCCCTGGGATCTACCGAGGGTCATTATACCTCCTAAAACAACCAGACCCCATGTGGACAGGAACACATGCTGATATAGGTGGTGATATTACCGATGACTCCAGCATATGTTGTTGCTTGGGGTTAGAGTGATGTTTGGTTAACTTTGTCAGGTCTCCACTTTTCAGTGACGTCTGTAGCGTTAATATGTTTTAATCTCATAGGTTACACATACTATACTATATCTCACATGCTTGGTAAACAACAGGTATAGACTAATAGTGAAATGCTTACTTACGAACCCTTTCAATAATGCAGAGATATATATATATATATATAGAAAATACACAATGAGTAACGATAACCGAGTCGATGTGCAGGGGTACGAAGTCATTGAGGTAGATACACTGCATGATCAAAAGTATGTGGACACCTGCTCGTCGGACATCTCATTCCAAAATCATGGCCATTAACATGGAGTTGGTCCCCCCCTTTGCTGCTATAACAGCCTCCACTCTTCTGGGAAGTCTTTCCACTAGATGTTGGAACATTGCTGTGGGGACTTGCTTCCATTCAGCCACAATAGCATTAGTGAGGTCGTGCACTGATGTTGGGCGATTAGGCCTGGCTCGTAGTTGGCGTTCCAATTCATCCCAAAGGTGTTCGATGGGGTTGAGGTTAGGGTTCTATTCAGGTCAGTGAAGTTTTCGACAAACCATTTCTGTATGGACCTCGCTTTGTGCTTGGGGGCATTGTCATGCTGAAACAGCAAAGGGCCTTCCACAAACTGTTGCCACAAAGTTGGAAGCACAGAATCGTCTAGAATGTCATTGTATGCTGTAGAGTTAAGATTTCCCTTCACTGGAACTAAGGGGCCCGAACCATGAAAAACAGCCCCAAACCATTATTCCTCCTACACCAAACTTTACAGTTGCAATTTTCTCTGGCCCTCTACTTCAGATTATCACAGTGGTGTAATTATCTCTGGCCCTCTTATTCAGATTATCACAGGTGTCTGTAATTATCTCAGGCCTTCTACTTCAGATTACCATAGGTGTCTATAATTATCTCTGGCCCTCTACTTCAGATTATCACATGGGTGTAATTATCTCTGGCCTTCTAGATCAGATTATCACAGGAGTGTAATTATCTCTGGCCCTCTACTTCAGATTATAACAGGTGTCTGTAATTATCTCTGGCCCTCTACTTCAGATTATCACAGGGGTGTAATTTTTTCTGGCCCTCTACCTCAGATTATCACAGGGGTGTAATTATCTCTGGCCCTCTACTTCAGATTATCACAGGTGTCTGTAATTATCTCTGGCCCTCTACTTCAGATTATCACAGGGGTGTAATTATCTCTGGCCCTCTACCTCAGATTATCACAGGGGTGTAATTATCTCTGGCCCTCTACCTCAGATTATCACAGGGGTGTAATTATCTCTGGCCCTCTACTTCAGATTATCACAGGTGTCTGTAATTATCTCTGGCCCTCTACTTCAGATTATCACAGGGGTGTAATTTTCTCTGGCCCTCTACTTCAGATTATCACAGGGGAGTAATTATCTCCGGCCCTCTACTTCAGATTTGGTGTAATTTTCTCTGGCCCTCGACTTCAGATTATCACAGGTGTCTGTAATTATCTCTGGCCCTCTACTTCAGATTATCACAGGGGTGTAATTATCTCTGGCCCTCTACATCTGATTATCACAGGGGTGTAATTATCTCTGGCCCTCTACTTCAGATCATCACAGGTGTCTGTAACTATCTCTGGCCCTCTACTTCAGATTATCACAGGGGTGTAATTATCTCTGGCCCTCTACTTCAGATTACCACAGGTGTCTGTAATTATCTCTGGCCCTCTACTTCAGATTATCACAGGGGTGTAATTATCTCTGGCCCTCGACTTCAGATTACCACAGGTGTCTGTAATTATCTCTGGCCCTCTACTTCAGATTATCACAGGGGTGTAATTATCTCTGGCCCTCTACTTCAGATTATCACAGATGTGTAATTATCTCTGGCCCTCTACTTCAGTTTATCACAGGGGTGTAATTATCTCTGGCCCTCGACTTCAGATTACCACAGGTGTCTGTAATTGTCTCTGGACCCTCTACTTCAGATGATCACAGGTATCTGTAATTATCTCTGGCCCTCTAATCAGATTACCACATGTGTCTGTAATTATCTCTGGCCCTATGTGTGGCTTTATACTGTATGAAAGGATTAAAGAAGATGACGTTATGGTAAAAATAGAAAGAAAACCTCTGAAAGATTAACCTAAATATAAACCATCAATTTAGTGAATACCATGTTGTTTAATATGAGGTTTTCAGCATGAAATATTCTTTATGTTTTTCATTATAAACTTGTATGTACATATTTTACTATGTATTATGTGTCAGTGTTTTGGTGCCAAACTGGTGGCAGTTATGAAAAAAGTTAATAGTTGTAAGAGTTGCTGAGTTAATTGAAAACAATGCCATTGGTTGATTAGATGCTTTTTATTATTAATTGGGCTATTTTGTCTTGAACGATCTGGTCTATGGTCTTGAGCCCTATGGGTCCTGGTCAAAAGTAGTGCTCTAGATAGGGAATAGGAACCCTATACACACAACCACATAGGGCTCTGGTCTAAAGTAGTGCACTATATATAGGGAATAGGGTTCCATAGGGCTCTGGACTAAAGTAGTGCACTATATAGGGAATAGGGTTCCATAGGGCTCTGGTCTAAAGTAGTGCTCTAGATAGGGAATAGGTTGCCTTTTGGGATGCAGTCCCAGAGAGAGGCAGAGGGGTGCCGGGCCACACAAAGGCCCAGCCTGTACCCTTCTGGAGTGGGGCTTAACGTTGCCAAGAGGACCATCTGCACCGTGCTGGAAGAGCCACTACAGATAACCAGAGGAGGTCTCAATAGCTAATTTAATTTGTTGCTATTTTCTTTTGTGCTTCTGACAACGGTCCTCATTAGAAAAAGTTGTGGAGGGAAAGAAAGAAAGAGAGAGAGAGAGAGAGAGCTAGAGAGAGAGAGAGAGAGAGAGAGAGAGACAGCTAGAGAGAGACAGCTAGAGAGAGAGAGAGAGAGAGAGACAGCTAGAGAGAGAGACAGAGAACATCTCTCTGTTGGCTTGATTACCTGAAGGTGTACTGCTTCATTACACACACACACAACCACACAACCACACAACCTCTCTCACACACACACACACAACCACACAACCACACACACGATTAGCTGCTCGGTCTGGTCTGGTTGGAAATCAGTATGGTGTTCTGAATCAGATTGGTGGAGATAGTTTTTCCTTTCTGTCTTTTTGTTTCAAGCTTTGTTTTAGGTTGTTGTGTGTGGGATAGTTCCTTTACATTTCACATTTTGAAGTTATTTTTGACACACTGGGTTCCCACGGCTGATTGGTTGAGCCACTTGCTGCAGGTTAAGAGTTAAGGTTTAGAATACGGTAAAAAAACAAAATAAACACTGGGATTGAACCCATGACCCTCGGAGCCGTGGCCCGCGGCATAAACCCATCCACCGCCCCAACCACCCCCATCCACCACCCCCATCCAATATCCCCATCCGCTATCCGCTATCCCCATCCAATATCCCCATCCACCACCCCCATCCGCTATCCCCATCCACCACACCCATCCAATATCCCCATCCAATATCCCCATCCACTATCCCCATCCACCACCCCATCCACCACCCCCATCCACCATCCCCATCCACCATCTCCATCCACCATCTCCATCCACCATCCCCATCCACCATCCCCATCCACCATCTCCATCCACCATCTCCATCCACCATCTCCATCCACCATCTCCATCCACCACCCCCATCCACCATCCCCATCCACCATCTCCATCCAACATCCCCATCCACCATCCCCATCCACCATCTCCATCCACCATCTCCATCCACCATCTCCATCCACCATCTCCATCCACCACGCCAATCCACCATCTCCATCCACCATGCCCATCCACCATCTCCATCCACCATCTCCCTCCACCATCTCCATCCACCATCTCCATCCACCATCTCCATCCACCATCTCCATCCACCACGCCAATCCACCATCTCCATCCACCACGCCCATCCACCATCTCCATCCACCATCTCCATCCACCATCTCCATCCACCATCCCCATCCACCACACCCATCCACCATCTCCATCCACCATCCCCATCCACCACGCCCATCCACCATCTCCATCCACCACGCCCATCCACCATCTCCATCCACCATCTCCATCCACTATCCCCATCCGCCACCCCCATCCACCACCCCATCCACCATCCACCACACCCATCCACTATCCCAATCCACCACCCCCATCCACTATCCCAATCCACCACCCCCATCTCCATCCACCACGCCCATCCACCATCTCCATCCACCATCTCTCTCCACCATCTCCATCCACCATCTCCATCCACCATCTCCATCCACCATCTCCATCCACCATCTCCATCCACCAAGCCAATCCACCATCTCCATCCACCACGCCCATCCACCATCTCCATCCACCATCTCCATCCACCATCTCCATCCACCATCCCCATCCACCACGCCCATCCACCATCTCCATACACCATCCCCATCCACCACACCCATCCACCATCTCCATCCACCATCTCCATCCACCACGCCCATCCACCATCTCCATCCACCATCTCCATCCACCACGCCCATCCACCATCCCCATCCACCACGCCCATCCACCATCCCCATCCACCATCTCCATCCACCATCCCCATCCACCATCTCCATCCACCACGCCCATCCACCATCCCCATCCACCATCCCCATCCACCATCTCCATCCACCATCCCCATCCACCATCTCCATCCACCATCTCCATCCACCATCTCCATCCACCATCTCCATCCACCACGCCCATCCAACATCCCCATCTACCACGCCCATCCACCATCCCCATCCACCATCCCCATACACCATCTCCATCCACCATCCCCATCCACCATCTCCATCCACCACGCCCATCCACCATCCCCATCCACCACGCCCATCCACCATCCCCATCCACCATCTCCATCCACCATCCCCATCCACCATCTCCATCCACCATCCCCATCCACCATCTCCATCCACCATCCCCATCCACGATCTCCATCCACCATCTCCATCCACCACGCCCATCCACCATCCCCATCCACCACGCCCATCCACCATCCCCATCCACCATCTCCATCCACCATCCCCATCCACCATCTCCATCCACCATCCCCATCCACCATCTCCATCCACCACGCCCATCCACCATCCCCATCCACCATCCCCATCCACCATCTCCATCCACCACGCCCATCCACCATTCCCATCCACCATCTCCATCCACCATCCCCATCCACCATCTCCATCCACCATCCCCATCCACCATCCCCATCCACCATCCCCATCCACCATCTCCATCCACCATCCCCATCCACCATCCCCATCCACCATCCCCATCCACCATCCCCATCCACCATCTCCATCCACCATCCCCATCCACCATCTCCATCCACCATCCCCATCCACCATCTCCATCCACCATCCCCATCCACCATCTCCATCCACCATCCCCATCCACCATCCCCATCCACCATCCCCATCCCCATCCACCATCCCCATCCACCATCTCCATCCACCATCCCCATCCACCATCCCCATCCACCATCCCCATCCACCATCCCCATCCACCATCTCCATCCACCATCCCCATCCACCATCCTCATCCACCATCCCCATCCATCATCCCCATCCACTATCCCCATCCACTATCCCCATCCACCATCCCCATCCACCATCCCCATCCACCATCCCCATCCACCACGCCCTAGCGAAACCCAAATCCTGCTTGATGGTGATTGTGCTCACCGTTGCTGCTGTTGTTCCCGATGTCCTCGGGACGTAGATGGATGTCCGATTTCGAAGTGAATCTTGAAAGATGGAGCTGGTGTGTGTGTGTGTGTGTGTGTGTGTGTGTGTGTGTGTGTGTGTGTGTGTGTGTGTGTGTGTGTGTGTGTGTGTGTGTGTGTGTGTGTGTGTGTGTGCGTGCGTGCGTGCGTGCGTGCGCGTGTTATTCAGACTCGTACATGTAATTTCAGTAGCTCCAACAAATCATCATGGCCACTGTAGTGTATAATTTAATCCACTAGACAATAATGATATCCTTCTCGCCTGAAGGCTGTAGAAATATTCAGTTGTCTCTTTAATTACATGCTGGTTACATTGATAGACATCACATTGCTGCGGAATCAATCACACTGATAGACAATTAAATAATGAACTGTTAATGCCAAAGAACATGCTAGAATAAGTAATAAATAATGAAATAGTGAAGACATTGGAGCTGGAAAGAGAACGAGTGAACGGTGTGAGGAGATCTAGTTAGGGGCTCCCAAATGGATCCCTATTCCCTATATAGTGCACTACTTTAGACCAGTGTCCTATGGAACCCTATTCCCTATATAGTGCACTACTTTAGACCAGAGCCCTATGGAACCCTATTCCCTACATAGTGCACTACTTTAGACCAGAGTCCTATGGGCATAGGGAATAGGGTGCCATTTTAGGCACAAGGTTCATCAACAAAACCTTGGAAACCATTTCTGTGACATATTAAAGGGGAGCTAGTTATTAAAACCCAGACACCTCCATCCCCTACTCCCCCTAGTTCAATCAAAAAGTCCCCTCACTGGTGTGCCTGCATCCTAAATGGCACTCTGTTCCCTATATAGGACACACTCTTTGACCAGGAAACGTAGGGGCTCTAGGAAAATGAGTTCACTATGTAGGGAATAGGGTGCTGTTTGGGACTGGTTTGGTGTTTCCTGACCTCTCCTTTGTGTTGCATTCCAATTCTTCCCCCTGAGCTAAAACCTTAACCTCAACAATAGTCTAATGAATAGGAGCCGTGTCTGAGCTCAGCGCCTGCCACCGGCTTCCAGGGATAAATCTCTTGATTTCTGAGGCGAGAAACCGATTGACACACAAGTAGCCCCAGGGCCAAGAGAGGAGAGGAGAGTAGAGGAGAGGGGGGAATAGAAGAGGAGGAGAGGAGAATAGAGGAAATGAGGGGGGGGGAGGAAAGGAGGAGAGGAGAATAGAGGAAATGAGGGGGGAATAGGAGAGGAGAGTAGAGGAGATGAGAGGGGGGGAAGAGGCGAGGAGAGGAGAGGAGATGAGAGGGGGCAATAGGAGAGGAGGAGAGGAGAATAGAGGAAATGAGGGGGGAAGAGGCGAGGAGAGGAGAGGAGATGAGAGAGGGGAAGAGGAGAGGAGGAGAGGAGAATAGAGGAAATGAGGGGGGGATAGGAGAGGAGAGGAGACGAGACGAGAGGGGGAAAGAGGAGAGGAGAGTAGAGGAGATGAGAGGGGGAAAGGAGAGGAGGAGAGGAGAATAGAGGCAATGAGGGGGGGGATAGGAGAGGAGAGGAGACGAGAAGAGAGGGGGAAAGAGGAGAGGAGGAGAGGAGAATAGAAGAAATGAGGGGGGAAGAGGCGAGGAGAGGAGAGGAGATGAGAGGGGGGAAGAGGCGAGGAGAGGAGAGGAGATGAGAGGGGGCAATAGGAGAGGAGGAGAGGAGAATAGAGGAAATGAGGGGGGAAGAGGCGAGGAGAGGAGAGGAGATGAGATGAGATGGGGAAGAGGCGAGGAGAGGAGAGGAGAATAGAGGAAATGAGGGGGGGGATAGGAGAGGAGAGGAGACGAGACGAGAGGGGGAAAGAGGAGAGGAGAGTAGAGGAGATGAGAGGGGGAAAGGAGAGGAGGAGAGGAGAATAGAGGCAATGAGGGGGGAAGAGGCGAGGAGAGGAGATGAGAAGATGAGTCAGTCCATCATTGACATCTTGACCTTCTAATCATTTCTGTGAGGATGTGGACGCTAAGTCAACAACCTCTCTCTCTGTGCTATCACAGAACAGTCCTCTCTATGAGCTTTAGGATCTTTGATCCTGGGTTTCAAGATCACTACCATAATGTTCTCCTCTCCAGCTCTAGGCCTGCTTAACTCGATCTCTTTTAAAGACAGAGGCCACAAAGCACCAAGCCTCAAGCACGGTGGGAGAAAGATGCTTTTCCTGGTGAAAAGGGTAATGAGAGTTTAGTTATGAAACAAAATGACTTGGTTGTCACCACCCTCTCCCTCGCTCTTTCTCTCTGTCTCTCTCTCTCCCTCGATCTCTCTCTCTGTCCCTCTCTCTCTCTCCTTCTCTCTCTCTCCCTCGATCTCTCTCTCTGTCCCTCTCTCTCTCTCCCTCTCTCTCTCTCCCTCGCTCTCTCTCTCTGTCTCTCTCTCTCCCTCGATCTCTCTCTCTGTCCCTCTCTCTCTCTCCCTCTCTCTCTCCCTCGATCTCTCTCTCTCTCTCCCTCGATCTCTCTCTCTCCCTCGCTCTCTCTCTCTGTCCCTCTCTCTCTCTCCCTCTCTCTTCTCTCCCTCTCTCTTCTCTCTCTCTGTTTCTCTCTCTCCCCCTCACACATACCTACCCTCACATACTCTCCATGTTTGAGAAATGTGTCTGTCTGTCTGGCTGTGCAGTAACATCTCATCTAGCTACAGGACAGGAGCTGTAGGAGTCAGTAACATCTCATCTAGCTACAGGACAGGAGCTGTAGGAGTCAGTAACATCTCATCTAGCTACAGGACA
>NC_092086.1:115530630-115596750 GCF_045679555.1 Salvelinus alpinus | reverse complement strand
TGGTTTGTTTAGCAGTGTTTCTGTAGTGTGTACCAGCCAGACACCCTGGTTTGGTTAGCAGTGTTTCTGTAGTGTGTACCAGCCAGACACCCTGGTTTGGTTAGCAGTGTTTCTGTAGTGTGTACCAGCCAGACACCCTGGTTTGTTTAGCAGTGTTTCTGTAGTGTGTACCAGCCAGACACCCTGGTTTGTTTAGCAGTGTTTCTGTAGTGTGTACCAGCCAGACACCCTGGTTTGTTTAGCAGTGTTTCTGTAGTGTGTACCAGCCAGACACCCTGGTTTGGTTAGCAGTGTTTCTGTAGTGCTCATGTGATTGCAGAATTTGCTAAGCAAATGGCCATTGGATTGAGGCAAATAATCATGATATCATTCTGTCAGGTAGGCCATAGGCTACTTTGTAGTTAGCATTTAATTGAGAATGTTTTCGGGAAAGCCTTTCCATCTACCTGCAGACGGTTAGCATTAGCATTATCGCTAACGGCTACACAGAGTGTAGTCTAGATATAGGAGCACCACAACACACACAGACAGGAGCTCTGATTCAGTAGGGTTGTGTTAAATGCGGAAAGACACATTTAATTTGAATACATTCAGATGGACAACTGACTAGGTGTCCCCCCTTTCGTTTCCTCCTTTCCTTTCCTCCTTTCCTTTCCTGTGCCCTTTCAGAAAGTTGCAGGAAAATACCAATCACTGATGCACTTTGTTCATGTCTTATGATCGACTCTGACAAGTTCAATAGATTTAGTTGATTTCCTACTAAATTCAATACGTTTGTTAAATTCCGTTTTTAATGTCTGGATTCCGTGAATCCGTCAACGCAGATTTTATGGGACCTTACTGGTGCAACTAGGCTATTTCCTGAAATTACACCTACACTGTAAAAAAAATATATATAGTAGTTACAACTAATTATCAATTTAACATGATGTGTTTGCTCAACTTGTCTCATGGTGGCATTGCAGGACGATCGGTAGGCCGTGGAACCCAGAGATTGTGAGTTCAAATCCCAGGTGAGGACAGGTTGGATATTAGTTACTTGAACTTGAACATTGTCAACGTGTGTCAAATATTTCATTTGAAAACATTTTATGTCAAAAGAAGTGTGTGTGTGTAATTAGTTACACAGCTATTATTTTAAATTAAATAAAAATGTAAATAACAATTTTTAGCTATTATTTTAAATTAAATAAAAATATAACTATGTCAATGTGTAATGTTGGTGACTGTAATGTTGGTCAGTGTCAGTGTTATATTGGTCAGTGTCAGAGTAATGTTGGTGACTGTCAGTGTTTGTAATGTTGGTAACTGTCAGAGTCAGTGTAATGTTGGTGACTGTCAGTGTCAGTGTAATGTTTGTCAGTATCAGTGTAATGTTGGTCAGTGTCAGGGTCATGTTGGTTGGTTGGTGTCAGTGTAATGTTGGTCAGTGTAATGTTGGTCAGTGTCAGTGTAATGTTGGTCAGTGTCAGTGTAATGTTTGTCAGTATCAGGGTAATGGTGGTCAGTATCAGTGTAATGTTGGTCAGTGTCAGTGTAATGTTGGTCAGTGTAATGTTGGTCAGTGTAATGTTGGTCAGTGTAATGTTGGTCAGTGTAATGTTGGTCAGTGTCAGTGTAATGTTGGTCAGTGTCAGTGTAATGTTGGTCAGTATCAGTGTAATGTTGGTCAGTGTCAGTGTAATGTTGGTCAGTGTAATGTTGGTCAGTGTAATGTTGGTCAGTGTCAGAGTCCGTGTAATGTTGGTCAGTGTCAGTGTAATGTTGGTCAGAGTCCGTGTAATGTTGGTCAGTGTCAGTGTAATGTTGGTCAGAGTCAGTGTAATGTTGGTCAGTGTAATGTTGGTCAGTGTCAGTGTAATGTTGGTCAGTGTAATGTTGGTCGGTGTCAGTGTAATGTTGGTCAGTGTCAGTGTAATGTTGGTCAGTGTAATGTTGGTCAGTGTCAGTGTAATGTTGGTCAGTGTCAGAGTAATGTTGGTCAGTGTCAGTGTAATGTTGGTCAGTGTCAGTGTAATGTTGGTCAGTGTAATGTTGGTCAGTGACAGTGTAATGTTGGTCAGTGTAATGTTGGTCAGTGTCAGTGTAATGTTGGTCAGTGTCAGAGTCATGTTGGTCAGTGTCAGTGTAATGTTGGTCAGTGTCAGTGTAATGTTGGTCAGTGTCAGAGTCATGTTGGTCAGTGTCAGTGTAATGTTGGGCAGTGTAATGTTGGTCAGTGTAATGTTGGTCAGTGTCAGTATAATGTTGGTCAGTGTCAGTATAATGTTGGTCAGTGTCAGTATAATGTTGGTCAGTGTCAGTGTAATGTTGGTCGGTGTCAGTGTAATGTTGGTCAGTGTCAGTGTCAGTGTAGTGTTGGGCAGTGTAATGTTGGTCAGTGTAATGTTTGTCAGTGTCAGTGTAATGTTGGTCAGTGTCAGTGTCAGTGTAATGTTGGTCAGTGTAATGTTGGTCAGTGTCAGTGTAATGTTGGTCAGTGTAATGTTGGTCAGTGTCAGTGTAATGTTGGTCAGTGTAATGTTGGTCAGTTTAATGTTTGTCAGTGTCAGTGTAATGTTGGGCAGTGTAATGTTGGTCAGTGTAATGTTTGTCAGTGTCAGTGTAATGTTGGTCAGTGTCAGTGTCAGTGTAATGTTGGTCAGTGTCAGTGTATTGTTTGTCAGTGTAATGTTGGTCGGTGTCAGTGTAATGTTGGTCGGTGTCAGTGTAATGTGTGTCAGTGTCAGTGTAATGTTGATCAGTGTCAGTGTAATGTTGGTCAGTGTCAGTATAATGTTGGTCGGTGTCAGTGTAATGTTGGTCAGTGTCAGTGTAATGTTGGTCAGTGTCAATGTAATGTTTGTCAGTGTCCGTGTAATGTTGGTCGGTGTCAGTGTCAGTGTAATGTTGGTCAGTGTCAGTGTAATGTTGGTCAGTGTAATGTTGGTCAATGTCAGTGTATTGTTGGTCAGTGTAATGTTGGTCAGAGTCATGTTGGTCAGTGTCAGTGTAATGTTGGTCAGTGTCAGAGTCCGTGTAATGTTGGTCAGTGTCAGTGTAATGTTGGTCAGAGTCAGTGTATTGTTGGTCAGTGTAATGTTGGTCGGTGTCAGTGTAATGTTGATCAGTGTCAGTGTAATGTTGGTCAATGTCAGTATAATGTTGGTCGGTGTCAGTGTAATGTTGGTCAGTGTCAATGTAATGTTGGTCAGTGTCAATGTAATGTTGGTCGGTGTCAGTGTAATGTTGGTCAGTGTCAGTGTAATGTTGGTCAGTGTCAGTATAATGTTGGTCAGTGTCAGTGTAATGTTGGTCAGTGTCAGTATAATGTTGGTCGGTGTCAGTGTAATGTTGGTCGGTGTCAGTGTAATGTTGGTCAGTGTCAGTGTCAGTGTAATGTTGGTCAGTGTAATGTTGGTCAGTGTAATGTTTGTCAGTGTCAGTGTAATGTTGGTCAGTGTCAGTGGCAGTGTAATGTTGGTCAGTGTAATGTTGGTCAGTGTAATGTTGGTCAGTGTCAGTGTAATGTTGGTCAGTGTAATGTTGGTCAGTGTAATGTTGGTCAGTGTAATGTTGGTCAATGTCAGTATAATGTTGGTCAATGTCAGTATAATGTTGGTCAGTGTCAGTGTAATGTTGGCCGGTGTCAGTGTAATGTTGGTCGGTGTCAGTGTAATGTTGGTCAGTGTCAGTGTAATGTTGGTCAGTGTAATGTTTGTCAGTGTCAGTGTAATGTTGGTCAGTGTCAGTGTAATGTTGGTCAGTGTAATGTTGGTCAGTGTAATGTTGGTCAGTGTCAGTGTAATGTTGGTCAGTGTCAGTTTAATGTTGGTCGGTGTCAGTGTAATGTTGGTCAGTGTAATGTTGGTCAGTGTCAGTGTAATGTTGGTCAGTGTAATGTTGGTCTGTGTCAGTGTCAGTGTAATGTTGGTCAGTGTAATGTTGGTCAGTGTAATGTTGGTCAGTGTAATGTTGGTCAGTGTCAGTGTAATGTTGGTCAGTGTAATGTTGGTCAGTGTCAGTGAAATGTTGGTCAGTGTAATGTTGGTCAGTGTCAGTGTAATGTTGGTCAGTGTAATGTTGGTCAGTTTCAGTGTAATGTTGGTCAGTGTCAGTGTAATGTTGGCCAGTGTCAGTGTAATGTTGGTCAGTGTCAGTGTAATGTTGGTCAGAGTCAGTGTAATTAATGTTGGTCGGTGTCAGTGTAAAGTTTGTCAGTGTCAGTGTAATGTTGGTCAGTGTTTGCTCTCATATCCAGAAAAGCTAGAGTAGCCTATCCTCCCCTGAAAAGCTAGAGTAGCCTATCCTCCCCTGAAAAGCTAGAGTAGCCTATCCTCCCCTGAAAAGCTAGAGTAGCCTATCCTCCCCTGAAAAGCTAGAGTAGCCTATCCTCCCCTGAAAAGCTAGAGTAGCCTATCCTCCCCTGAAAAGCTAGAGTAGCCTATCCACCCCTGAAAAGCTAGAGTAGCCTATCCTCCCCTGAAAAGCTAGAGTAGCCTATCCTCCCCTGAAAAGCTAGAGTAGCCTATCCTCCCCTGAAAAGCTAGAGTAGCCTATCCTCCCCTGAAAAGCTAAAGTAGCCTATCCTCCCCTGAAAGTCCGTGTTTCTCCACCACTAAGTGTGATGCATATTTATCCTGGTTATATTTATCATGTCTGTGTAGGCAGGAGGAGGGGGGCCCTAATTTGGTTAGGTCCTGTTCCATTAATTTCACTTACAGCGTCTATGATGACAAGCTTGTACTATTGATAAATTGACTGTTGAATGAAGACTGTCTCCTAACAGTGGTTGACAAAGCCGCGGCTGAGTGGAGATTTGCCGGGACATAATTTAGGCGCTAACAGAATTAAATTACACACACAATGCTTCCCTGGTCTGGAAGTATCACGAAGAAAAAACATATATATTTATGACCTTAAAGTGATGGTTAAAATAAATAAATAATTGTCTATAAAGGTTTTGCTTCAGGGGGGAAGTGGTCACCAAAGTGACGAGTGAGGTACAACCAACCATAATGGTAGGTTAAAGCAGGGTTATGTTTGTAATGCCAGACTATGGAATCCTATTGTCTGTTTCTTATGGCGGTGACCTGGTTGACCGGCTGCAATATGAAAGACTTTATTAGTGTTATTATGCATGGCTCACTCACCTCCTTAAAACCAGTTAAGACTTGTCAAGATACATTTAGAGAATGGTCCTCCTCTTAATCCTCTGAGGAGCCTCCACTACTGTGAAGATACATTTAGAGAATGGTCCTCCTCTTAATCCTCTGAGGAGCCTCCACTACTGTGAAGATACATTTAGAGAATGGTTCTCCTCTTCCTCCTCTGAGGAGCCTCCACTGCTGTGAAGATACATTTAGAGAATGGTTCTCCTCTTAATCCTCTGAGGAGCCTCCACTGCTGTGAAGATACAATTAGAGAATGGTCCTCCTCTTCATCCTCTGAGGAGCCTCCACTGCTGTGAAGATACATTTAGAGAATGGTCCTCCTCTTCCTCCCTTGAGGAATAAATAAACTGGGGGAAGTGGGGTTCTGGTGGGGGTAAACTGGGGGAATGGGGTTCTGGTGGGGGTAAACTGGGGGAGTGGGGTGCTGGTGGGGGTAAACTGGGGGAGTGGGGTTCTGGTGGGGGTAAACTGGGGGAGTGGGGTGCTGGGGTGCTGGTGGGGGTAAACTGGGGGAGTGGGGTACTGGTGTTGGTAAACTGGGGGATTGGGGTGCTGGTGGGGGTAAACTGGGGGAGTGGGGTGCTGGTGGGGGTAAACTGGGGGAGTGGGGTGCTGGTGGGGGTAAACTGGGGGAGTGGGGTTCTGGTGGGGGTAAACTGGGGGAGTGGGGTGCTGGTGGGGGTAAACTGGGGAAGTGGGGATCTGGTGGGGGTAAACTGGGGGAATGGGGTTCTGGTGGGGGTAAACTGGGGGAGTGGGGTGCTGGTGGGGGTAAACTGGGGGAGTGGGGTTCTGGTGGGGGTAAACTGGGGGAGTGGGGTGCTGGTGGGGGTAAACTGGGGGAGTGGGGTACTGGTGTTGGTAAACTGGGGGAGTGGGGTGCTGGTGGGGGTAAACTGGGGGAGTGGGGTGCTGGTGGGGGTAAACTGGCGGAATGGGGTTCTGGTGGGGGTAAACTGGGGGAGTGGGGTTCTGGTGGGGGTAAACTGGGGGAGTGGGGTTCTGGTGGGGGTAAACTGGGGGAGTGGGGTTCTGGTGGGGGTAAACTGGGGGATTGGGGTTCTGGTGGGGGTAAACTGGGGGAGTGGGGTGCTGGTGGGGGTAAACTGGGGGATTGGGGTGCTGGTGTTGGTAAACTGGGGGAGTGGGGTGCTGGTGGGGGTAAACTGGGGGATTGGGGTGCCGGTGGGGTAAACTGGGGGAGTGGGGTACTGGTGTTGGTAAACTGGGTGAGTGGGGTTCTGGTGGGGGTAAACTGGGGGAGTGGGGTTCTGGTGGGGATAAACTGGGGGATTGGGGTTCTGGTGGGGGTAAACTGGGGGAGTGGGGTGCTGGTGGAGGTAAACTGGGGGATTGGGGTGCTGGTGTTGGTAAACTGGGGGAGTGGGGTGCTGGTGGGGGTAAACTGGGGGATTGGGGTGCCGGTGGGGTCAACTGGGGGAGTGGGGTACTGGTGTTGGTAAACTGGGTGAGTGGGGTGCTGGTGGGGGTAAACTGGGGGAGTGGGGTGCTGGTGGGGATAAACTGGGGGAGTGGGGTTCTGGTGGGGGTAAACTGGGGGAATGGGGTTCTGGTGGGGGTAAACTGGGGGAGTGGGGTGCTGGTAGGATAAACTGGGGGAGTGGGGTGCTGGTGGGGGTAAACTGGGGGAATGGGGTTCTGGTGGGGGTAAACTGGGGGAGTGGGGTGCTGGTAGGATAAACTGGGGGAGTGGGGTTCTGGTGGGGGTAAACTGGGGGATTGGGGTTCTGGTGGGGGTAAACTGGGGGAGTGGGGTGCTGGTGGGGGTAAACTGGGGGATTGGGGTTCTGGTGGGGGTAGACTGGGGGAGTGGGGTGCTGGTAGGGTAAACTGGTGGAGTGGGGTGCTGGTGGGGGTAAACTGGTAAACTTGTTTACTTTGTTTATTGTTTACCCTATGAATGGCAAACCAGCTTCTATCGTGATGCAGTTATTGGACAGAAATCATGTTGACTTCACGTCAGCTTTATTTCTTCAGTTTGATGAGAATTTAAATCACCTGCAATCTGCACATCTAATACCCCGTTGAAACACTGATCTCCTCTGTAAACAGAGCTCTCAGACGGATTAGGGCTGAGTTCATCCCAAATAGGACCCATTTCCCTGCACTTATTATTATTATTAGTATAATTTTATTAATTTATTTTACCTTAATTTCAACAGGGAAGTATATAATATATACAAAAACAATCATTTACATCACGCAATATAGATTAACATAAATATAGGCAATTAAACACATTAAATAATTAAGATACAAAAACACTGTCAATTAAAACAAACACCTTCATGATAAAAATCTTCCTGTTACATTCGTTGTTGTAACGAGGAAGCTCGGGAACATTGTTATACTCAGAAGTATAGGAACATTGGTTAACTAAGATACATGAGGGGGGACAGAGTGAAGCTTGGGAGGGGCTGAGTGCAGGGAAAACCATCACATGTGACAGTACTGATAAGGGGAGAAACCGTTAAAGGCTCATATCACTTAGTTCCTTGCTTAGCAATAATGATGCCATGTTTAGCAATAAGGAGAAGACTCCACCCAAAGTAGGGTGTGAATACTACCACGGGGGAAGCCATGTCGGTGTCTGAATTACAGCTGTTTCGACCCTTTGGGAAGAATGAAACTTGGTTGAACTTCTCTCGTGTCCGTGAGTTATTTACTTGAAGTTAGAACCTAAAAATAGTATCACCGTAATCAACAACAGGAAGAACGGTTGATACGTACTATCACCATAATCAAGAACGGGTCCAAAAGTTGACTTCACAATCTGCTTCCTGTTGACGAGAGAGGGGCAACATCTGTTTCTATACAAAAAGCCCCTATTCAATCTTTGCTTCTTAACAAGTTCATTTGTATGCTTTTATACATTAATTCATTGTCACTCACAATACCTTAGGTATTTGTATTCAGGGTCTTGTTGGATTACAGAACCATCCGATGAGTGAAGATGTAATCCATCTGAGACAATCTTACGAGCACTTGGAAACAAAATGAGTTTAAATCAGTAAGGGCTTTCTGTACAGCTGTAAAATCAGACTGTAGCCTTGTCAAAGCCAGGTCAGCAGTTGGTGCAATTGAGTACATAATAGTATCATCTGCATTAAACATTTTAACAGATTGACCAATGAAGAGAACAGGACCCAAAATGGACCCCTGTGGTACACCTTTATGTACATCAAGAAATTCAGACTTAACCCCATCAATCACGACGGCCTGAGTTCTGTCACTAAGATAATCATGAAACCAAGAACAGGCGTCAGAGCTCAGACCTATCGAGGACAACGTATTCTATAAAATAACACGATCAACAGTATCAAAAAGCTTTTGACAGGTCCACTAACAAAGCAACACATTTCATTTTAGCATCTAAAGTATTGACAATAACAACTAACGTGGTTGCTGTGAGATAGTGCTGTGCACAGGCCTAAACCCAGATTCATTATATTAAAAATAGCATGTTCAGATAAAAAGAAAAAGCTAAATTGCTTATTTAGCAAAGTTTGGAGAATCTTTGGCTAGACATGGACGCCTAGAGATAGGACCACAATGATCAATATCATTACCGTCCCCCTTATGGACTGGCAGCACATACTCTGTTTTCCATACTTTACATTTCCTGATAACAATATTACATTTAAGATATGTGTTACTGAGCCAGCAATGAGGGGGGCAGCACACTTGAGCAGACGCGGCTCCAATTGGTCAGCCCCTGTGGCTTGCTTGCTATCTATAGCAAGTAAGGCATCAAGGACTACCATTTTCAATCTGCAAAATTCTCAAAATCGGCATTTCGCACACTCTTAGAGATAGTGTGGCTTAGACGCTCTTTCAAAAAAAAATTGCCCGCTGAAATAAAACGACGATTAAATGCATCATTGATGGTATTTTTTTTTTGTCTGTATTGGGGCCAGAGTCGGAATTAATTTGTTGTGGCAGAGAGGAAGATGTAGTGCCCTTCAGAGATTTGACAATCTTCCAGATTTTTTTTGCTGGGATTCCTCTTACAAACAGAAAAAGTGGTTACATAATAATCAGATTTAGCATTTTCTGATTTGTCTTATACGTTGATTCCTCAGTTGCTTAAAAGATTGCCAATCCGAGTCTAAGCCTGTGTTCCTGGCTTTGACCCAGGCACCATTTCCCTTATGAATGACTTTGAATAATTCAGGAGTGAACCAGGCATTCGATCTACCTTTTATCTCTCAAGAGTTTTTGAAGGGAGCATGACTATCTACAATAGCGTTGAAGACATTTACAACAAAAAAAAAAGCTTAAAGTTAAATCAGTTTCAGGGATTAGCTGAAATACAATCAAAGGTCACTAATATAAAGATCATGTAAAAATAAAAAATAAAAAAATCTAGTTCACTAAAGTGTTCCGAGTTCCTGTTAGTGATGTCACAAGGCTTAGATTTATGCATTCTCACGTCTCTGACATATAAAACTGTGCAGAGGTCACTAAAATCCAGTGGGAAAACCCCCCCCCACTAGTAACATATTTAGTATTCGTCAAAATAAGATCAAACATTGGTAGATTTTGATGGATCTTTAGGATTCGGCCGTGTAGGCTCAGTTGTCCGCTGAGACAGGTTTAGCTCAGAGCAAATATCTTTCAGCGTATCTGACACTGGCATCCTCCAAATCAATGTAAACATTTCCCATAATTAGTAGTTCAGATAAACCAAACTTAGATAGTAATTCAGATAAATTGTTAAGAGCACACGAGGGAGCCGAGGGACGGTGATGTCAGCTGGTCATTATGACCAGTAACCACATTAAGAACCAGACGGTCAAACTGCTTAGAGACAGAGAGAGCTACAAAACTACAAAAACATTTATAAATATGACAACAACCCCAAACTCTGCCGACTCTGTCTGATCTGTAAACACCTTATCCAGACAGTGACACATCAGAGTCCATCAAAGAATTATTCAACCAAGTTTCAGAAATTATCAGAATGTCCATGTTGGATTGAGAAACCCGGATTATAATGAAATCAATCTTTTAAATCAAATTTATAGCATTTTAAATGAATCAGTCCAGTGTGAGTTTTCAGATCAAATGGAGTCTCTAATACAAGCATGATCAAATCAAATCAAAGGTTATTTGTCACGTGCGCCGAATACAACAGGTGTAGACCTTACAGTGAAATGCTTACTTACAGGCTCTAACCAATGGTGCGGGAAAAATAGGTATATGTGTGTGTGTGTGTGTGTGTGTGTGTGTGTGTGTGTGTGTGTGTGTGTGTGTGTGTGTGTGTGTGTGTGTGTGTGTGTGTGTGTGTGTGTGTGTGTGTGTGTGTGTGTGTAGGTAAGTAAAGAAATAAAACAACAGTAAAAAGACATTTGAAAATAAGAGTAGCAAGGCTATATACAGACACCGGTTAGTCAGGCTTATTGAGGTAGTATGTACATGTATCGGTATAGTTAAAGTGACTATGCATATATGATGAACAGAGAGTAGCAGTAGCGTAAATAGAGGGTTTGGCGGGTGGCGGGACACAATGCAGATAGCCCCGGTTAGCCAATGTGTGGGAGAACTGGTTGGTCGGGACAATTTAGGTAGTATGTACATAATGTAAGTAACAACTTATATAAAAAATACCATGGGATTGGATTGAATTGGTAGATGCATGATTGTCTGGTACTGAACCATTGGGCCTCGAACGGGGACGTGGACCTGCGGTAGGATGACAACGCTGATCATTTATGTTTGGGATTAGCTGAGCGGGACTTGTGATAGGTCAATGTCTCAGCGCAGCCTTGACATGTGAGGACAGGGTCCAGGCACCAAGATGAATTGGATGGACCCCATCCTCTCTTTAGAACATCTTCTGTTTTCCAAAAGGTATCAAAGTAAGTCCAACAGAGCTACAGTAGACTCGTAGCCAGTCGTGTCGTGCCAGCAACCCACTGAATCTTTCACTGCTACGACTCAGCGATGGCACTGGGCCTGATATAATTGGACCCTTGTTGGAGTCTTTCAGATTTCCAATTAGTTCTTTAAAATCCTGTAAATACAGCTCCTGCAGTGCACAAATTACTAAATTGTTCCTTTGAACGGGGGATGAGAAATAGCATCTCAATCCATGTCTCAGAGATTTACAGGCAGAGGGGAGAAAAAGAAAGACCTATATGGGCCGTCGGTAAATACACCCGAAGCAAAAAAATATTTTCAAACGAAAATACAGTACTTTAGACCAGGGCCCTATGGAACCCTATTCCCTATATAGTACACTACTTTAGACCAGAGCCCTATGGAACCCTATTCCCTATATATAGTACACTACTTTAGACCAGAGCCCTATGGAACCCTACTCCCTACATAGTGCACTACGTTTGACCAGGGCCCATAGGGAATAGGGTACGACTTGGGATCCAGAAGGCTGCTGTGCCTTTAATTTCCCCTCCGTGTCTCCTAACAGGAAATCAGGATAAATTACCATGAGCTAAAATAGCATTAATTCAGAGGGTTGGCGATGATAAATGGACGTTCTATTCTCATGGATTGGATTCAGGTCCCTATAGCGCACACTAGACTAGGTTCCTGCCCTAAATGGCACCCTATTCCCCACACAGTGCACTACTATGTCCTATGGGCCCTGGTCAGAAGTAGTGCGCTATATATACAGGGAATTAGGTTGCCATTTCAGACACGTTCTAGCAGGATCTAAAAGCATTAATGTCGAGTGTGTGAATGAAGTCCTGCAGTTGGTGGAGGTGATAGTTAGCATATTTCAACAGTCACAGATAAAAGTTCGCTTATTTCAACAGTCACAGATAGTAGTTTGTTTATTTCAACGGTGACAGATAATAGTTCGCATATTTCAACACTCCCAGTGTGAATGAAGTCCTGCAGTTGGTGGAGGTGATAGTTAGCATATTTCAACAGTCACAGATAAAAGTTCGCATATTTCAACAGTCACAGATAGTAGTTTGTTTATTTCAACGGTGACAGATAATAGTTAGCATATTTCAACACTCCCAGTGTGAATGAAGTCCTGCAGTTAGGGGAGGTCTTAGTTAGCATATTTCAACACTCCCAGTGTGAATGAAGCCCTGCTGTTAGGGGAGGTCTTAGTTCGCATATTTCAACACTCCCGGTGTGAATGAAGTCCTGCAGTTAGGGGAGGTCTTAGTTCGCATATTTCAACACTCAAATCAAATCAAATCAAATTTATTAGTCACATACACATGGTTAGCAGATGTCAATGCGAGTGTAGCGAAATGCTTGTGCTTCTAGTTCCGACAATGCAGTAATAACAACAAGTAATCTAACCTAACAATTCCGCAACTACTACCTTATACACGCAAGTGTAAAGGGATAAAGATTATGTACATAAAGATATATGAATGAGTGATGGTACAGACGGCATAGGCAAGGTGCAGTAGATGGTATAGAGTACGGTATATACCTATGAGATGAGTACTGTAGGGTATGTAAACATAAAGTGGCATAGTTTAAAGTGGCTAGTGGTCCATGTATTACATAAGATGGCAAGATGCAGTAGATGATATAGAGTACAGTATATACATATACATAAGAGATGTGTAATGTAGGGTATGTAAACATTATATTAGGTGGCATTGTTTAAAGTGGCTCCCAGTGTGAATGAAGTCCTGCAGTTAGGGGAGGTCTTAGTTCGCATATTTCAACACTCCCAGTGTGAATGAAGTCCTGCAGTTAGGGGAGGTCTTAGTTCGCATATTTCAACACTCCCAGTGTGAATGAAGTCCTGCAGTTAGGGGAGGTCTTAGTTCGCATATTTCAACACTCCCAGTGTGAATGAAGTCCTGCAGTTAGGGGAGGTCTTAGTTCGCATATTTCAACACTCCCAGTGTGAATGAAGTCCTGCAGTTAGGGGAGGTCTTAGTTCGCATATTTCAACACTCCCAGTGTGAATGAAGTCCTGCAGTTAGGGGAGGTCTTAGTTCGCATATTTCAACACTCCCAGTGTGAATGAAGTCCTGCAGTTAGGGGAGGTCTTAGTTCGCATATTTCAACACTCCCAGTGTGAATGAAGTCCTGCAGTTAGGGGAGGTCTTAGTTCGCATATTTCAACACTCCCAGTGTGAATGAAGTCCTGCAGTTAGGGGAGGTCTTAGTTCGCATATTTCAACACTCGCAGTGTGAATGAAGTCCTGCAGTTAGGGGAGGTCTTAGTTCGCATATTTCAACACTCCCAGTGTGAATGAAGTCCTGCAGTTAGGGGAGGTCTTAGTTCGCATATTTCAACACTCGCAGTGTGAATGAAGTCCTGCAGTTAGGGGAGGTCTTAGTTCGCATATTTCAACACTCCCAGTGTGAATGAAGTCCTGCAGTTAGGGGAGGTCTTAGTTCGCATATTTCAACACTCCCAGTGTGAATGAAGTCCTGCAGTTAGGGGAGGTCTTAGTTCGCATATTTCAACACTCGCATTGTGAATGAAGTCCTGCAGTTAGGGGAGGTCTTAGTTCGCATATTTCAACACTCCCAGTGTGAATGAAGTCCTGCAGTTAGGGGAGGTCTTAGTTCGCATATTTCAACACTCCCAGTGTGAATGAAGTCCTGCAGTTAGGGGAGGTCTTAGTTCGCATATTTCAACACTCCCAGTGTGAATGAAGTCCTGCAGTTAGGGGAGGTCTTAGTTCGCATATTTCAACACTCCCAGTGTGAATGAAGTCCTGCAGTTAGGGGAGGTCTTAGTTCGCATATTTCAACACTCCCAGTGTGAATGAAGTCCTGCAGTTAGGGGAGGTCTTAGTTCGCATATTTCAACACTCCCAGTGTGAATGAAGTCCTGCAGTTAGGGGAGGTCTTAGTTCGCATATTTCAACACTCCCAGTGTGAATGAAGTCCTGCAGTTAGGGGAGGTCTTAGTTCGCATATTTCAACACTCGCAGTGTGAATGAAGTCCTGCAGTTAGGGGAGATCTTAGTTCGCATATTTCAACACTCCCAGTGTGAATGAAGTCCTGCAGTTAGGGGAGGTCTTAGTTCGCATATTTCAACACTCCCAGTGTGAATGAAGTCCTGCAGTTAGGGGAGGTCTTAGTTCGCATATTTCAACACTCGCAGTGTGAATGAAAGCCATTCTGTCTTTTCTCAAGGTTCTACTGTTATATTGTCCTTGTTCTGGAATCATCAGACCTAATTGATATGAAGAAACACGTTTGAGGTGTAGCTCATTACTTTCTGGGGTGAATAAGTTCACAATTCATTTTCTGAAGGGTATAGAAAATGGAGGCAGTTTTCAATTATGTGTTTTAAAAAATGTGTTTTAATTTAAAACAGTTTGCTGTTCAGGCCTGTGCACAAAAGCCAAGAGGTTCTAGAAAAATAACCAGGAGTTTTTGGAGGAGGACAGCAACAGAGCGTATGGTTTTGGTACAGAGTAATAACCTTACTAGAATCTTATTTACATTCATCATATTGATACAGGAGATAAAGTGACAGTCCAGTCTAAATAGATGAATCCCTGAAAAGTAATACAATATTTTGCTGAAGAAGTAGTCAACACTAGCAACCTATTATTTCTCCATTTATAACACGTCACATTTTCTGAACCAGTTATGAAGTTGATTTATTGTAAAGTGATGAATAACAGAGATGATACAGGTGAGAGGCTGGTAGAATAAGGATCATGTCACGTTCCTGACCTTATTTTCCTTGGTTTAGTCTTTGTTTAGTTGGTCAGGACGTGAGCTGGGTGGATGTAGTCTATGTTTTGTGTTTCTATGTTGGGTTTGTTGTTTGGTCTAATATGGTTCTCAATCAGAGGCAGGTGTTTTGCATTGTCTCTGATTGGGAACCATATTAAGGTAGCCTGTTTGCACTGTTGGTTGGTGGGTGATTGTTTCCTGTCTTTGTGTTCTGCACCAGATAGGACTGTTTTCGGTTTTCACATTTATTGTTTTGTAGTTTGTAGTGTTCACGTTCTTATTCTTTATTAAACATGTTGAACACTAGCCTCGCTGCGTTTTGGTCCTCTCCTTCATCCCAGGAAGAAAGCCGTAACAGATCATGTATGAAGACATCACAAGAGGGGATGAATCTGGCCCGGCTGACATGGACCATTCTGATTGATTGGCAGGTTCTTATCTGACGGGGAGGCGGGTATTGTGCGTGTCTGAGGGTGGAGAAACCAAACAAAGGGGAATAGCGCTGCAGTCATGTCATGCCTTTGGTTCCCCTCCTCTTTAACATATCCAGACTGATCCAAACTGATCCTTATCACATCAGACCAATGTTATCAGATCTAACCCTCACAATAGACTGACCTTACCATAAAGACATTATTCTCTCTCTCTCTCTGTCTGTCTCTCTCTCTCTCTCTGTCTCTCTGTCTCTCTGTCTCTCTCTCTCTCTTTGTCTGTCTGTCTGTCTGTCTGTCTGTCTGTCTGTCTGTCTGTCTGTCTGTCTGTCTGTCTGTCTGTCTGTCTGTCTGTCTGTCTGTCTGTCTCTCTCTGTCTCTGTCTCTGTCTCTGTCTCTGTCTCTGTCTCTGTCTCTCTCTGTCTCTCTCTCTCTCTCTCTCCATGTGTGTCAGAACATTGGCTTTGACATTCTAATTGGTTAGAGACGGTCCAATCGCTATGACTTTGTTTTGTACAACACCCCTCGTGTCCCTGATCACCACAAACTACTTCAACGGTGGCAGTGTCAGACTGAAGTATGTAGCGAACGACAGAGCAGCGGTGGAATTTAGTGTGAGTCATCAGGCTACATTAAATCTACCAACCATGTAGGTTAAATATGAGTGAGTGTAGCTCAATGATTCACCTGTGTTATTTGTATATAGTGTGTGTTTATGAGGTTTTCCCTGTGTAGATTCCTGCTCTGCTCCTCCCCGTTCCTTTCTGTTTTTCTTTAGTCCTCTCTGCCAGTCACACAACCAGAGGTCATTCACTTGGCTGTTTTAGTAGCAGCATCAGTAGCGTCCTGGCTGCAGGGCTTTTGTCCACTCTATGTCTAGTACTGCTCTCCTGTCAACTGCCAAAGCCTCCAACTGTCAATCTAGTCCACTTACACTCTGTTGAAAATGTATCTTTCTGATTTATCTTATATTGCCCTGTCTCTGTCTCTCTGTCTCTCTCTCTGTCTCTCTCTCTCTGTCTCTCTCTGTCTCTCTCTCTCTGTCTCTCTCTCTCTCTGTCTCTCTCTCTCTCTGTCTCTCTCTCTCTCTGTCTCTCTCTCTCTCTGTCTCTCTCTCTCTCTCTCTCTGTCTCTCTCTCTCTCTGTCTCTCTCTCTCTCTCTCTCTCTCTCTCTCTGTCTCTGTCTGTCTCTGTCTCTGTCTCTGTCTCTGTCTCTGTCTCTGGCTCTGGCTCTGGCTCTGGCTCTGTCTCTCTCTGTCTCTCTCTGTCTCTCTCTGGCTCTCTCTCTCTGGCTCTCTCTGTCTCTCTCTCTCTGGCTCTCTCTGTCTCTCTCTCTCGCTCTCTCTGTCTCTCTCTCTCGCTCTCTCTCTCGCTCTCTATCTTCCCTCCATCCCCCTACTTCTCCTCTTGGTATACAGTGGCTAATTCTGCACAGTGCTAGCCTCAGCACGGCCTGCCACACCATACTGCAGCACTATGCCTGGCATCTGTTAAGAAGATGGAATGGAGTTGAGCCGCAGGGATTTACAATAAATCTACCGCAGCCTGTGGCGTGGTCGAAACAGTGGCCCACCATCGGCCAGGCAAGCGCCTACGTCGCCACTCTGTGTGGTTTAGGTGTGTCGGTCTGTCAACAATATTTACAGCCTGAGCCGGACACTGATGTACTGACATTTGTTTTAGAGCGAGTGGGCCGAGGGGCGACATCAGCTGGGGAGCGATATAAATGCTAGGTGATAGAGTGTCTGGACCACGGCTCTAACATGGAGGGTATATGCTAGGTGATAGAGTGTCTGGACCAAGACTGTAACATGGAGGGTAGATGCCTGGTGATAGAGTGTCTGGACCAAGGCTTTAACATGGAGGGTATATGCTAGGTGATAGTCTGGACCACGGCTTTAACATGGAGGGTATATGCTAGGTGATAGAGTGGTCGGACCACGGCTTTTACATGGAGGGTAGATGCTAGGTGATAGTCTGGACCAAGGCTGTAACATGGAGGGTAGATGCTAGGTGATAGTCTGGACCAGGGCAGTAACATGGAGGGTATATGCTAGGTGATAGTCTGGACCAAGGCTGTAACATGGAGGGTATATGCTAGGTGATAGAGTGGTCGGACCACGGCTGTAACATGGAGGGTATATGCTAGGTGATAGAGTGGTCGGACCACGGCTTTAACATGGAGGGTAGATGCTAGGTGATAGTCTGGACCAAGGCTGTAACATGGAGGGTAGATGCTAGGTGATAGTCTGGACCAAGGCTTTAACATGGAGGGTAGATGCTAGGTGATAGTCTGGACCAAGGCAGTAACATGGAGGGTAGATGCTAGGTGATAGTCTGGACCAAGGCTTTAACATGGAGGTAGATGCTAGGTGATAGTCTGGACCAAGGCTTTAACATGGAGGTAGATGCTAGGTGATAGTCTGGACCAAGGCTTTAACATGGAGGTAGATGCTAGGTGATAGTCTGGACCAAGGCTGTAACATGGAGGGTAGATGCTAGGTGATAGTCTGGACCAAGGCTTTAACATGGAGGGTAGATGCTAGGTGATAGTCTGGACCAAGGCTTTAACATGGAGGGTAGATGCTAGGTGATAGTCTGGACCAAGGCTTTAACATGGAGGGTAGATGCTAGGTGATAGTCTGGACCAAGGCTGTAACATGGAGGGTAGATGCTAGGTGATAGTCTGGACCAAGGCTGTAACATGGAGGGTATATGCTAGGTGATAGTCTGGACCAAGGCTGTAACATGGAGGGTAGATGCTAGGTGATAGTCTGGACCAAGGCTTTAACATGGAGGGTAGATGCTAGGTGATAGTCTGGACCAAGGCTGTAACATGGAGGGTATATGCTAGGTGATAGTCTGGACCAAGGCTGTAACATGGAGGGTATATGCTAGGTGATAGTCTGGACCAAGGCTTTAACATGGAGGGTAGATGCTAGGTGATAGTCTGGACCACGGCTGTAACATGGAGGGTATATGCTAGGTGATAGTCTGGACCAAGGCTGTAACATGGAGGGTAGATGCTAGGTGATAGTCTGGACCACGGCTGTAACATGGAGGGTAGATGCTAGGTGATAGTCTGGACCAAGGCTGTAACATGGAGGGTAGATGCTAGGTGATAGTCTGGACCAAGGCTTTAACATGGAGGGTAGATGCTAGGTGATAGTCTGGACCAAGGCTGTAACATGGAGGGTAGATGCTAGGTGATAGTCTGGACCAAGGCTTTAACATGGAGGGTAGATGCTAGGTGATAGTCTGGACCAAGGCTTTAACATGGAGGGTAGATGCTAGGTGATAGTCTGGACCAAGGCTTTAACATGGAGGGTAGATGCTAGGTGATAGTCTGGACCAAGGCTGTAACATGGAGGGTAGATGCTAGGTGATAGTCTGGACCAAGGCTGTAACATGGAGGGTATATGCTAGGTGATAGTCTGGACCAAGGCTGTAACATGGAGGGTAGATGCTAGGTGATAGTCTGGACCAAGGCTTTAACATGGAGGGTAGATGCTAGGTGATAGTCTGGACCAAGGCTTGAACATGGAGGGTATATGCTAGGTGATAGTCTGGACCAAGGCTGTAACATGGAGGGTATATGCTAGGTGATAGTCTGGACCAAGGCTTTAACATGGAGGGTAGATGCTAGGTGATAGTCTGGACCACGGCTGTAACATGGAGGGTATATGCTAGGTGATAGTCTGGACCAAGGCTGTAACATGGAGGGTAGATGCTAGGTGATAGTCTGGACCACGGCTGTAACATGGAGGGTATATGCTAGGTGATAGTCTGGACCAAGGCTGTAACATGGAGGGTAGATGCTAGGTGATAGTCTGGACCAAGGCTTTAACATGGAGGGTAGATGCTAGGTAATAGTCTGGACCAAGGCTGTAACATGGAGGGTAGATGCTAGGTGATAGTCTGGACCAAGGCTTTAACATGGAGGGTAGATGCTAGGTGATATTCTGGAACAAGGCTTTAACATGGAGGGTAGATGCTAGGTGATAGTCTGGACCAAGGCTTTAACATGGGGAACTCAGTCAGAATCTGAGCTGCTGCAGTAGTAAGGACCCAATTCCCTATTGGCCCTGGTCAAATGTGGTGCATCGTGCAGGGCAGGGGTCAGCAACCTTTTTCATGTAGAGTGCCAATTGACAATTTATCTTTCCAATTCTACCAATCTGCATTTTAATTTAAAATATAATGTCTCACAATTATTGTAATGTGTTTAATCAAAAATGTAATTCTATCCTAATCTAAATGAAAATGATACGAATCAAAAAATTCAAATCTAAAAAATTCGAATCTAATGCAAAGACCACCTGCCTGTGCCAAAAGGACACATTGCGTGATACACCCGTGTGCCTTTGGCAGCTGAAGAACTTAGCTCAGAACACAGAGATAGGGCCGATATACCAATGCAAGTAACTTATATTGCCAACTAGATAACAAAAGCCAACAAATAAAAAAAATATAAATAAAATCATTGCAGGTAGAAGATATCTAGATAAAAATAAATATCCTATAAATAACATTGGCTACAAATGGCAGCTTGGTCATGTTCTTTCAATCACATTCATCTCTCTTCTCCGCCTGTCTGCAATGAACTTGAAACATTGTATTCACTATCAACTGGGTCCAGCCTGAAAACTCACAAGTGTAGTATAGGTTGTAAAAACTACTTATCGACTGTAATAATAATATTGATATTAAAATATATTAAAATATCTATTAAAATATCGATATGAAGACAGTGTTATTGATGTTTGGTTTACACCAGTGTATGTTAAGGCACACACTAACAATCAAACGGCAAACAATTCACACAATGAAGTTACGAAACAGTGAATGTGCACGATTTGGCAGAAGAGATTCTGGAGAAGCATATAAGCCACATTCCCCTTCTTCTTGACTCAATATTTTAAATTATACATCTTCACACGTACAGTAGGCCTAAGGAATACTCCACGAGACACATTATCTTCACACGTACAGTAGCCCTAAGGAATACTCTCCCAAGACACATTATCTTCACACGTACAGTAGGCCTAAGGAATACTCTCACAGGACACATTATCTTCACACACGTACAGTAGGCCTAAGAAATACTCTCACAGGACACATTATCTTCACACGTACAGTAGGCCTAAGGAATACTCTCACAAGACACATTATCTTCACACGTACAGTAGGCCTAAGGAAAACTCTCACGAGACACATTATCTTCACACACGTACAGTAGGCCTAAGGAATACTCTCACAAGACACATTATCTTCACACACGTACAGTAGGCCTAAGGAATACTCTCACAGGACACATTATCTTCACACACGTACAGTAGGCCTAAGAAATACTCTCACAGGACACATTATCTTCACACGTACAGTAGGCCTAAGGAATACTCTCACAAGACACATTATCTTCACACGTACAGTAGGCCTAAGGAAAACTCTCACGAGACACATTATCTTCACACACGTACAGTAGGCCTAAGGAATACTCTCACAAGACACATTATCTTCACACACGTACAGTAGGCCTAAGAAATACTCTCACAGGACACATTATCTTCACACGTACAGTAGGCCTAAGGAATACTCTCACAAGACACATTATCTTCACACGTACAGTAGGCCTAAGGAATACTCTCACAAGACACATTATCTTCACACGTACAGTAGGCCTAAGGAATACTCTCACAAGACACATTATCTTCACACGTACAGTAGGCCTAAGGAATACTCTCACGAGACACATTATCTTCACACGTACAGTAGGCCTAAGGAATACTCTCACGAGACACATTATCTTCACACGTACAGTAGGCCTAAGGAATACTCTCACAAGACACATTATCTTCACATGTACAGTAGGCCTAAGGAATACTCTCACGAGACACATTATCTTCACACGTACAGTAGGCCTAAGGAATACTCTCACGAGACACATTATCTTCACACACATACAGTAGCCCTAAGGAATACTCTCACAAGACACATTATCTTCACACGTACAGTAGGCCTAAGGAATACTCTCACGAGACACATTATCTTCACACGTACAGTAGGCCTAAGGAATACTCTCACGAGACACATTATCTTCACACGTACAGTAGGCCTAAGGAATACTCTCACAAGACACATTATCTTCACACACGTACAGTAGGCCTAAGGAATACTCTCACAAGACACATTATCTTCACACGTACAGTAGGCCTAAGGAAAACTCTCACGAGACACATTATCTTCACACACGTACAGTAGGCCTAAGGAATACTCTCACAAGACACATTATCTTCACACACGTACAGTAGGCCTAAGAAATACTCTCACAGGACACATTATCTTCACACGTACAGTAGGCCTAAGGAATACTCTCACAAGACACATTATCTTCACACGTACAGTAGGCCTAAGGAATACTCTCACAAGACACATTATCTTCACACGTACAGTAGGCCTAAGGAATACTCTCACAAGACACATTATCTTCACACGTACAGTAAGCCTAAGGAATACTCTCACGAGACACCTTATCTTCTCACGTACAGTAGGCCTAAGGAATACTCTCACGAGGCACATTATCTTCACACGTACAGTAGGCCTAAGGAATACTCTCACAAGACACATTATCTTCACACGTACAGTAGGCCTAAGGAATACTCTCACGAGACACATTATCTTCACACGTACAGTAGGCCTAAGGAATACTCTCACAAGACACATTATCTTCACACGTACAGTAGGCCTAAGGAATACTCTCACGAGACACCTTATCTTCTCACGTACAGTAGGCCTAAGGAATACTCTCATGAGGCACATTATCTTCACACGTACAGTAGGCCTAAGGAATACTCTCACAAGACACATTATCTTCACACGTACAGTAGGCCTAAGGAATACTCTCACGAGACACATTATCTTCACACGTACAGTAGGCCTAAGGAATACTCTCACGAGACACATTATCTTCACACGTACAGTAGGCCTAAGGAATACTCTCACAAGACACATTATCTTCACATGTACAGTAGGCCTAAGGAATACTCTCACGAGACACATTATCTTCACACGTACAGTAGGCCTAAGGAATACTCTCACGAGACACATTATCTTCACACACATACAGTAGCCGTAAGGAATACTCTCACAAGACACATTATCTTCACACGTACAGTAGGCCTAAGGAATACTCTCACGAGACACATTATCTTCACACGTACAGTAGGACTAAGGAATACTCTCACGAGACACATTATCTTCACACGTACAGTAGGCCTAAGGAATACTCTCACCGGACACATTATCTTCACACGTACAGTAGGCCTAAGGAATACTCTCACAAGACACATTATCTTCACACACGTACAGTAGGCCTAAGGAATACTCTCACGAGACACATTATCTTCACACGTACAGTAGCCCTAAGGAATAATCTCACGAGACACATTATCTTCACACGTACAGTAGGCCTAAGGAATACTTCCACAGGACACATTATCTTCACACGTACAGTAGGCCTAAGGAATACTCTCACAAACGGCATCAGGTCCAAAGCAGAAGGCGTTCATGGAAAACTACATGCAGTTTCACTTATTCTATCAAATTGCTTGGCGTGCCAGCCTTGGCGTGCCAGCCTTGGCGTGCCAGCCTTGGCGTACGAGCCTTGGCGTGCCAGCCTTCCGTTGCCATTTGGGACACACTGCAGAAACACCTAGTGTTTATTGAACACACCTTTAAAGTTTACACACCTTGAAGATCTGACTTTTTTATTTATTTAACCTTTATTTAACTAGGCAAGTCAGTTAACCTTTCACGAGCCTCTACCCCGGGTCCGGGATCACCCCCCACCCCCCCCACACACTGATTAGCATAGCTAGCATAGCTTCACAAGTAGATAGTAGCATCTAAATATCATTAAATCACAAGTCCAAGACACCAGATGAAAGATACAGATCTTGTGAATAAAGCCACCATTTCAGATTTTTAAAATGTTTTACAGGGAAGACACAATATGTAAATCTATTAGCTAAACACGTTAGCAAAATACACCACTTTTCTAACTCCATCAGTTTCTTACTCCTTCAGGTGCTATCACCAATTCGGCTAAACTAAGATATTGATAGCCAATAACCTATAAAAAACCTCTTCAGATGACAGTCTGATAACATATTTATGGTATAGGATAGGTGTTGTTAGAAAAAAGTGCATATTTCAGGTAGAAATCACAGTTTACAATTGCACCGACCATCACAAATCGACTAGAATTACTAGATAGAGCAACGTGTATGACCAATTTACTCATCATAAAACATTTCATAAAAATAGACAAAGCATAGCAATGGAAAGACCCAGTTCTTGTGATTTCAGACCATATTTCAGATTTTCTAAGCGTTTTTCAGCGAAAACACAATAAATCGATAAGTTAGCATACCACATGTGAAAACGTTACCAGAGCATCGATTCCAGCCAAAGAGCGCTATAACGTAATCACCGCCAAAATATATTAATTTTTTCACTAACCTTCTCAGAATTCTTCCGATGACACTCCTGTAACATCATTTTACAACATACATATACAGTTTGTTCGAAAAGGTGCATATTTAGCCATACAAAACCGTGGTTACACAATAAAAATACTAGGAAATCAAGCCTCAATATGTCTGACGTCATCTATCAGAGTGATCTAGTTTAATTGAAAGCTAATCATATACTTGACTAAAAAATACAGGGTTGACAGGAATCGAAAGACAAATTAGTTCTTAATGCAACCGCTGATTTACATTTTTAAAATTATCCTTACTTTTCAATACAGGGTTCGCCAAGTGAAGCTATACCAAACAAAATGGCGAAATATGCGTTTAAAATATTTCGACAGAAAAACGATTTATCATATTAAATATTGCTTACTTTGAGCTGTTCTTCCATCAGATTCTTGGGCAATGTATCCTTTCTATGTTATAAACGTCTTTTGGTCGATAGATGTCCTCTGTCCTTCGAAATGTCCACCACCAACGACCGACACCCCGAAACGTTTCCAAAGCTAAAAAGGGCACGACAAAGAAATTCCTCAAAATCGCACTAAACGGATATAAATTGCTATAAAACGGTTCAAATTAACTACATTATGATGTTTTTAACAACTATAACGACTGAAAACATGACCGGAGAAATATAACTAGTTAAACAACGATTTGGAATGAGGCAGGTCCGATGTCCATCTTGCTTGTGGCGCGCGGAGAAGAGAGGGAGGTCCTCCCACGTTTTGTGGTTTTATATTGCCTGGGATTGTGCAATAGACTCCATTCAAAACGTGATGACGTACAGACACCCAGAGGAAGACGTAGGCAGTGTCGGTTTCTTCATAGCATTCACTGTCGCCTTAAAAACAGACTCCAGATCAGGGGTAAAAATTTCTGAAATCTGACCCCTGTCATGAAAAGTGCTGTAGATATTGTTCTGTACCACTCAGAGACAAAATTCCAACTTCTATAGAAACTAGAAGGTGTTTTCTATCCAATAATAACAATAATATGCATATTGTACGATCAAGAATTTAGCACGAGGCAGTTTAATTTGGAGACCCAAATATGCTAATGCGGAACAGCACCCCCTATAGTTGCAAGAAGTTTAAGAACAAATTATTATTTACAATGACAGCCTACCAGGGAACAGTGGGTTAACTGCCTTGTTCAGAGGGCAGAACGACAGATTTTCTACCTTGTCAACTCGGGGATTTGATCCTGCAAACTTCCAGTTACAGGCCCAACGCTCTAACCGCTAGGCTACCCTGGCAACTTGCCAGACTGTCGCTTTTTACGGTAAACATTCATGTTGTTTTGGGAGTAGAGGACAAACGTGTGTCTAAGCATATTCATATACATACTATTCAACTCTTAACTTTTGACTATCTTATTTAACATTGCATACTGTGGGAATTAATGAGCAAATACACTACTGAGAAGTCATAATTTTTCTGTATAAATGTGCCTCTAGACATCAACAGGCTTTTGAACACCTTGCCTCGTTGACATCAGTAGTGTGGCGATACAGCGGCAGCATCTCACCCTGAGGCAGTCTAGTAACGGATTCATTTATTAAGGAAGGATTTGTCAATTCTCCGAGCGGTAGAGGTAGAGAGAGGTAGAGAGAGGTAGAGAGAGGTAGAGAGAGGTAGAGAGAGGTAGAGAGAGAGAGAGAGAGAGAGAGAGAGAGAGAGAGAGAGAGAGAGAGAGAGAGAGAGAGAGAGAGAGAGAGAGAGAGAGAGAGAGAGAGATCTGGTACTTCTGTCGCCATCCAAGGAGGGACTACAGCAGCACCTAGATCTTCTGTCAGATCTGGGCACTGACATAAAATAATGGTGTTCCAAACAAGGTCCAGTTGTTTGACCAGTTGTTTGACCACGAATACAAGTTCCATCTAGACACCGTTGGCCTAGAGCACACAAAAAACAATATAACTCAGCGCCACAGGTAACTTCTATAAAGCTTTGAACGATCTGAGAGATGAGGCAAGAAGGGCCTTCTATGCCATCAAAAGGAACATAAAATTTGACACACCAATTAGGATCTGGCTAAAAATACTTGAATCAGTCATAGAACCCATTTCCCTTTATGGTTGTGATGTCTGGTGTCCGCTCACCAACCAAAGAATTCACAAAATGGGAGAAAAACCAAATTGAGACTGCATGCAGATTCTGCACAAATATCCTCTGTGTACAACGTAAAACACCAAATTATGCATGCAGAGCAGAATTAGGCCGATACCCGCTAATTATCAAAATCCAGAAAAGAGCTGTTAAATTCTACAACCATCTAAAAGGAAGTGATTCCCAAACCTTCCATAACAAAGCCATCACCTACAGAGAGATTAATCTGGAGAAGAGTCCCCTAAGCAAGCTGGTCCTGGGGCTCTGTTCACAAACACAAACACACCCCACAGAGCCCCAGGACAGCAGTACAATTAGACCCAACCAAATCATGAGAAAACAAAAAGAGAAGGCCACCGTAGGCAGTCCTGGCTCTCAAGAGAAGACAGGCTATGTGCACACTGCCCACAAAATGAGGTGGAAACTGAGCTGCACTTCCTAACCTCCTGCAAAATGTATGACCAAATTAGAGACACATATTTCCCTCAGATTACACAGATTCACAAAGAATTCGAGAACAGACCCAATTTTTATAAGCTCACATATCTATTGGGTGAAATACCACGCACAGCAGCAAGATTTGTGACCTGTTGCCTCAAGAAAAGGAAAACCAGTGAAGAATAAACACCATTGCAAGTAAATCAAATCAAATGTTATTTGTCACGTGCGCCGAATACAACAAGTGTAGACCTTACAGTGAAATGATTACCTACGAGCCCCTAACCAACAATGCAGTTTAAAAAAAGTACAAATAAGAATAAGAAATAGAAGTAGCAAGTAATTAAAGAGCAGCAGTAAAATAACAATAGCGAGACTATGTACAGGGGGGGTAACGGTACAGAGTCAATGTGTGGGGGCACCGGTTAGTTGAGGTAATATGTACATGTAGGTCGAGTTATTAAAGTGATTATGCATAGATAGATGATAACAACAGAGAGTAGCAGCAGTGTAAATGTGTGTGTGTGTGTGTGGGGGGGGGGCAATGCAAATAGTCTGGGTGGCCATTTGATTAGATGTTCAGGAGCCTTATGGCTTGGGGGTAGAAGCTGTTTGGAAGCCTCTTGTACCTAGACTCCGGTACCGCTTGCCGTGCGGTAGCAGAGAGAACAGTCTATGACTAGGGTGGCTGGGGTCTTTGACAATTTTTAGGGCCTTCCTCTGACACCGCCTGGTATAGTGGTCCTGGATGGGAGGAAGCTTGGCCCCAGTGATGTACTGGGCCGTACGCACTACCCTCTGTAGTGCCTTGCGGTCGGAGGTCAAGCACTTGCCATACCAGGCGGTGATGCAACCAGTCAGGATGCTCTCAATGGTGCAGCTGTCGAACCTTTTGAGGATCTGAGGACCCATGCTAAATCTTTTCAGTCTCCTGAGGGGGGATAGGTTTTGTCGTCCCCTCTTCACGACTCTCTTGGTGTGCTTGGACCATGTTAGTTTGTTGGTGACGTGGATGCCAAGGAACTTGAAGCTCTCAACCTGCTCCACTGCAGCCCCGTCGATGAGAATGGAGGCGTGCTCGGTCCTCTTTTTCCTGTAGTCCACAATCATTTCCTTTGTCTTGATCACGTTGAGGGAGAGGTTGTTGTCCTTGCACCACACAGCCAGGTATCTGACCTCCTCCCTATATCCTGTCTCGTCATTGCTGGTGATCAGGCCTTCCACTGTTGTGTCATCGGCAAACTTAATGAAGGTGTTTGAGCCTGGCCGTCCAGTCATGAGTGAACAGGGAGTACAGTGTACAACATGTGTTGTAACCTACCCTTACCACCTGGGGGCAGGCCGTCAGGAAGTCCAGGATCCAGTTGCATAGGGAGGTGTTTAGTCCCAGGGTCCTTAGCTTATTCATGAGCTTTGAGGGCACTTTGGTGTTGAACGGTGAGCTGTAGTCAATGAATAGCATTCTCCCATAGGTGTTCCTTTGTGAGAATGGAAAGGGCAGTGTTGAGTGCAATAGAGATTGTATCATCTGTGGATCTGTTAGGGCGGTATGCAAATTGGAGTGGGTCTAGGGTTTCTGGGATAATGGTATTGATGTGAGCCATGACCAGCCTTTCAAAGCACTTCATGGCTACAGATGTGAGCGCTATGGTTCGGTAGTCATTTAGGCAGGTCACCTTAGTGTTCTTGGGCACATGGACTATGGTGGTCTGCTTGAAAGATGTTGATATTTCAGACTCAGACAGAGAGAGGTTGAAAATGTCAGTGAAGACACTTGCCAGTTGGTCAGCGCATGCTCAGAGTACACGTCCTGGTAATCCGTCTAGCCCTGCGACCTTGTGAATGTTGACCTGTTTTAAAGGTCTTACTCACATTGGCTGCAGAGAGTGTGATCACACAATCTTCCAGAACAGCTGGTGCTCTCATGCATGTTTCAGTGTTATTTCCCTCGAAGCAAGCAAAGAAGTAGTTTAGCTTGTCTGGTAGGTTCGTGTCACTGGGCAGCTCTCGGCTGTGCTTCCCTTTGTAGTCTGTAATGGTTTGCAAGCCCTGTCACATCCGACGAGCGTCAGAGCCGGTGTAGTACGATTCGATCTTAGTCCTGTTTTGAAGCTTTGCCTGTTGTATGTTTCGTCGGAGGGCATAGCGGGATACAACCAATATTTATGTTTATTTATTTTCCCTTTTGTACTTTAACTATTTGCACATTGTTACAACACTGTATATAGACATAATATGGCATTTGAAATATATATTATTTCGGAACTTTTATGAGTGTAATGTTTACTGTTCATTTTTTATTGTTTATTTCACTTTTGTTTATCTACTTCACTTGCTTTGGCAATATTAACATATGATTCCCATGCCAATAAAGCCCTTAAAATGAAATTTTACAGAATTGAGAGAGAGAGAGAGAGAGAGAGAGAGAGAGAGAGGGATGGAGAAAGAGAGAGTTAATGAGTGTTTCTATATAAAGTGTTAATATGGTAGGTTCTCGTTGGCACACTATGCTTCACACCCATTGACTCCCAGACACCTGAGGTTAGCCAATCCCCTGCTGTGTTGAAACCTTGTTAGGTTGTAGAACTTCTGTGACTGAGGGAACAGAACCGGATCCTTGAGAGTCTTTGATGTTTTCACAGACAGGATTATTACTTGGACAATGTTACGTTATTATTTAAGAGCATCCATACACAAAAGGGTGTGCCTAATTGTGATTTAAGGAACGTTTGTTATGAGGTCCCTAGTGCATCAACCAGTACACTGATACTTATTTTGGGAAAGTTAAAGGTCCCTGTATTACCTCCACTTTCCTATCAGAATATTATGTTATACAGTAACTTCAGAATTCCACCGTTGCATTGTCATGCCCATGAACCAGCACAGCCATGCTCAAATCACAGTTGAAGGGTCAGAATACTTGGGCAGCACTCCCCTGGTCCCATATCAGCACATACTCTAATCTGTAGTATCCATCAGTATTTCCTTGTTGAATTGCTTTGCTGTGTGCGTGTCAGTAAATAAATATCTGTTGGATAAATATTAAGAAGCACATTCAGCCGACATGCAGTTCTGAGCTGCTTAACAATAAATCCTACCTACAGCCACAGAACACAGAACCCTCTGAAGTTAATGGAACTAGACCTATAGCCACAGAACACAGAACCCTCTGAAGTTAATGGAACTAGACCTATAGCCACAGAACACAAAACCCTCTGAAGTTAATGGAACTAGACCTACACCTACAGCCACAGAACACAGAACCCTCTGAAGTTAATGGAACTAGACCTACAGCCACAGAACACAGAACACAGAACCCTCTGAAGTTAATGGAACTAGACCTATAGCCAGAGAACACAGAACACAAAACCCTCTGAAGTTAATGGAACTAGACCTACAGCCACAGAACACAGAACCCTCTGAAGTTAATGGAACTAGACCTACAGCCACAGAACACAGAACACAGAACCCTCTGAAGTTAATGGAACTAGACCTATAGCCACAGAACAGAGAACCCTCTGAAGTTAATGGAACTAGACCTATAGCCACAGAACACAGAACACAGAACCCTCTGAAGTTAATGGAACTAGACCTATAGCCAGAGAACACAGAACACAAAACCCTCTGAAGTTAATGGAACTAGACCTATAGCCACAGAACACAAAACCCTCTGAAGTTAATGGAACTAGACCTATAGCCACAGAACACAGAACACAGAACCCTCTGAAGTTAATGGAACTAGACCTACAGCCACAGAACACAGAACACAGAACCCTCTGAAGTTAATGGAACTAGACCTATAGCCACAGAACACAGAACCCTCTGAAGTTAATGGAACTAGACCTATAGCCACAGAACACAGAACCCTCTGAAGTTAATGGAACTAGACCTATAGCCACAGAACACAGAACACAGAACCCTCTGAAGTTAATGGAACTAGACCTACAGCCACAGAACACAGAACACAGAACCCTCTGAAGTTAATGGAACTAGACCTACAGCCACAGAACACAGAACACAGAACCCTCTGAAGTTAATGGAACTAGACCTATAGCCACAGAACACAGAACCCTCTGAAGTTAATGGAACTAGACCTATAGCCACAGAACACAGAACCCTCTGAAGTTAATGGCTGCAGATATGTAGGCTTAACCCCCCCCCCCCCCCCCCCTTCCGCTTTTCTCCCAGCTCTTAATTGTGTTTGTTTGTCATGGCGTGTGTTCCTGATGAATCCCCTCTGAATCCTACAGTGGTCATACGCTGCTTCCACATATACAGCATCCATAAAACAATCAAACAAGACCTATTGTTATATTAGTGAGGAAGAGGCTGAGTCCCATATAGATTGTTTTATTAGTGAGGAAGAGGCTGAGTCCCATATAGATTGTTTTATTAGTGAGGAAGAGGCTGAGTCCCATATAGATTGCTTTATTAGTGAGGAAGAGGCTGAGTCCCATATAGATTGTTTTATTAGTGAGGAAGAGGCTGAGTCCCATATAGATTGTTTTATTAGTGAGGAAGAGGCTGAGTCCCATATAGATTGCTTTATTAGTGAGGAAGAGGCTGAGTCCCATATAGATTGCTTTATTAGTGAGGAAGAGGCTGAGTCCCATATAGATTGTTCCATTAGTGAGGAAGAGGCTGAGTCCCATATAGATTGTTCCATTTGTGAGGAAGAGGCTGAGTCCCATATAGATTGTTCCATTTGTGAGGAAGAGGCTGAGTCCCATATAGATTGTTTTATTAGTGAGGAAGAGGCTGAGTCCCATATAAATTGTTTTATTAGTGAGGAAGAGGCTGAGTCCCATATAGAGATCGGAACTCCTGGGTGTTCCAGAATAAATTCCGATGTGTGTTCGGTTCCGTAGTTCTGGGGGTCCGTGACTAGTCCAGTCTCTGGTGGACTTTTTTTGTGTGGTTTTTGTGTATATTTTATAGAAAAGAGATCAAATCAGATGTTATTGGTCACATACACATGGTTAGCAGATGTAATTGATCACATACACATGGTTAGCAGATGTTATTGATCACATACACATGGTTAGCAGATGTTATTGATCACAAACACATGGTTAGCAGATGTTATTGATCACATACACATGGTTAGCAGATGTTATTGATCACAAACACATGGTTAGCAGATGTTATTGATCACATACACATGGTTAGCATATGTTATTGATCACATACACATGGTTAGCAGATGTTAATGATCACATACACATGGTTAGCAGATGTTAATGCGAGTGTAGCGAAATGCTGATGACATGATACAAACAAAATAAACAGTCAATACTGCTAAAGTACTGTAAGAAACACTCAGGATTTATTTGAATCATTCTACTGTGTCGACCTTATGTGTCCTCTGCCTCTTCCTGTAAGCCACTACGCAAACAGAGCATTTTACAGAATCTTAGATGACAGAGCAAATTAATGTCCATGGCCATACGTTACATAGCAGTGTACCGTTGCCTGGTTATAGACTTGGAGCTGTGAATTACCAGAGCTGAGAGACTTTTATTCTGAAACGCTGGTGGAGGTTTGTCCATAATTAGTGGTTATAGTATAATCCTAACACAGAACACTCTGAAGGAGAGGTCATGTTATAATGAGTTGAGTTCCTATTCTCTTCACTGTCTTCTTGGTAAACAACTCCAGTGTAGACATGGCCTTGTGTTTTAGGTTATTGTCCTGCTGAAAGGTGAATTCCTCTCCCAGTGTCTAGTGGAAAGTAGACTGAACCAGGTTTTCCTCTAGGGTTTTCCCTGCGCCTAGCTCCATTACATTTTATTTTTTATCCTGAAAAACACCCCAGTCTTTAACGATATCACACATACCCATAACATGATGCAGCCACCACTATGCTTGGAAATATGGATGGTGGTGGTACTCAGTAATGTGTTATATTGGATTTGCCCCAAATGTAATACTTTGTACTCAGGACAAAAAGTGAATGGCTTTGCCACATTTTTGGCAGATATTATTGATGTGACTTGTTGCAAACACGATGCATGTTTTGGAATATTTTAATTCTATACAGGCTTTCATCTTTTCACTATCATTTAGGTTAGTGTTGTGGAGTAACTTCAATGTTGTTGATCCATCCTCAGTTTTCTCCTATCACAGCCATTAACCTCTGTAACTGTTTTAAAGTCACCATTGGCCTCATGGTGAAATCCCTGAGTTGTTTCCTTCCTCTCTGGCAACTGAGTTAGGATGGAGTAGTGTATTCATACACCATCCAAAATGTTTGTTTTACCCATCTACCAATTTGCGAGGCATTGGCAAATATCCCTGGTCTTTGTGGTTGAATCTGTGTTTAAAATTCACCGCTCGATTGAGGGACCTTACAGATAATTGTATGTGTGGGGTAGAGAGATAAGGTAGTCATTCAGAGTCCATGCAGCTTTTAATGCGACTTGTTAACACATTTCTACTCCTGAATTAATTATGTCTTGCCATAACAAAGGGGTTGAATACTCATTTATTCAAGACATTTCAGCTTTTCATTTTTAATTCATTTGTAAAAAAGTAAAAAAACAAACTCTCTATATTGAATCCATTTTAAATTCAAATCAAAATAAATTGTATTTGTCACATGTGTCGAATCCCAACAATGAAGTTAAAAAGTAAGAAAATTAGCAAATATAAAAAATTAAAAAAATTGAAATAAATAACAAAGCTATATACAGGCTATATACAGGTTATATACAGGTTATATACAGGCTATATACAGGTTATATACATGCTATATACAGGTTATATACATGCTATATACAGGTTATATACAGGCTATATGCAAGTTATATACAGGCTATATACAGGCTATATGCAAGTTATATTTATTTTTTATTTATTTTATTTTACCGTTATTTTACCAGGTAAGTTGACTGAGAACACATTCTCATTTGCAGCAACGACCTGGGGAATAGTTACAGGGGAGAGGAGGGGGATGAATGAGCCAATTGTAAACTGGGGATTATTAGGTGACCATGATGGTTGAGGGCCAGATTGGGAATTTAGCCAGGACACCGGGGTTAACACCCCTACTCTTACGATAAGTGCCATGGGATCTTTAATGACCTCAGAGAGTCAGGACACCCGTTTAACGTCCCATCCGAAAGACGGCACCCTACACAGAGCAGTGTCCCCAATCACTGCCCTGGGGCATTGGGATCTTTGTTTAGACCAGAGGAAAGAGTGCCTCCTACTGGCCCTCCAACACCACTTCCAGCAGCACCTGGTCTCCCATCCAGGGACTGACCAGGACCAACCCTGCTTAGCTTCAGAAGCAAGCCAGCAGTGGTATGCAGGGTGGTATGCTGCTGGCATATACAGGCTATATACAGGTTATATACAGGCTATATACAGACTATATGCAAGTTATATACAGGCTATATACAGGCTATATGCAAGTTATATACAGGCTATATACAGGTTATATACAGGCTATATACAGGTTATACACAGGTTATATACAGGTTATATACAGGCTATATACAGGTTATAAACAGGCTTTACAGTGCGTACAAGGAGTACCAGTATCGAGTCAGTGTACTGGGTACAAGTCAGTTGGGGCGATTGATTGAGGTAATATGTACATGTAGGTAGGGGATGAAAAGGCGGGTAGCCTTTTAAATAACTGTTCAGCAGTCTCATGACTTTGAGGTAGAAGCTGTTCAGGAGCCTTTTGGTCCCAGACTTGGCGCTCCGGTATCGCTTGGCGTGCAGTAGCATAGAGAACAGACTGTGACTTGGATGTCTGGAGTTTTTGACAATTTCTATCTACGGCCTTCCTCTGACACCACATGGTATAGAGGTCCTGGATGGCAGGGAGCTCGGCCCCAGTGATGCACTCTGCCATATGCACTACCGTCTGTATCGCTTTGTGGTCGGATGCCGAGCAGTCGCCACACCAGGTGGTGATGCAGCCCATTAAACTTTTACTTGGTACTCATCCCGGATCCGGGAGCACCCCCATCAGTAAAAAAGCTGACTAGCATAGCCTAGCATAGCGCCACAAGTAAATACTAGCATCTAAATATCATGAAATCACAAGTCCAAGACACCAGATGAAAGATACACATCTTGTGAATCCAGCCATCATTTCTGATTTTTAAAATGTTTTACAGGGAAGACACAATATGTATTTCTATTAGCTAACCACGATAGAAAAAGACTCAACTTTTTTCTCTCCACCATTTTCTTACTGCATAGGTAGCGTTCACAAATTCGACCAAATAAAGATATAAATAGTCACTAACCAAGAAAAAACTTCATCAGATGACAGTCTGATAACATATTTATTGTATAGCATATGTTTTGTTCGAAAAATGTGCATATTTCAGGTATAAATCACAGTTCTACATTGCAGCTGCAATCTGAAATAGCGTCGATGCAGCCAGAATAATTACAGAGACCAACGTCAAATACCGAAATACGCATCATAAAACATTTCTGAAAAATACACAGCGTACAGCAAATGAAAGACCAACATCTTGTGAATCCAGCCAATATTTCAGATTTTTTAAGTGTTTTACAGCGAAAACACAATATAGCATTATATTAGCTTACCACAATAACCAGAAACACAAGCAATTTACCAGCAGCAAAGGTTAGCGATCGTAACAATCCAGCAAAAGATATATAATTTTTGACTAACCTTGATAAACTTCATCAGATGACAGTCCTGTAACATCATATTACACAATGCATATAGGTTTTGTTCGAAAATGTGCATATTTAGCAGCACAAATCGTGCTTATACAATGTGATCATTAGCAACATTTCAGGCATTCTGGCCGGCGCCATCTTGGAGAGGCACCTAATCTAATCGATAACTAACCGTAAAAAATACAGGTTGGACAGCAAATGAATGATGCATTAGTTATTAATGCAACCGCTGTGTTAGATTTTTAAAATTAACGTTACTAGACATACAGTGTGCGTTACAGCCAGACCAGTGCCGAAATAATGGCGGACAAATCCTTTTACATTTTTCCACATAAATACGGAATAACATCATAAATAGCTCTTACTTTTGGACGAGCTTCCATCAGAATCTTGGGCAAGTTGTCCTTTGTCCAAAAGAATCGTTGCTCGGTTGTAAAACGTCCTCTTCAACTTTGGAAATAGCAGCAAACATTAGCTATGTGGCGCAGACATGCCCAAATCTTCAAAACGCAATACAAAGGAAATTCCGAAAATCGCAATATACTCACATAAACTGATATAACTCGGTTTAAAATAACTTCGTTATGATGTTTCTAACACCTATATCGAATAAAATCAGAGCCGGATATATCTAAGGCCTATAACTTGAGCTTTTGAGAATGCCATCCTGAGGTCCTTCTTTGCGTCATGACGAAGGTTGAAAAGAGTGCACCCCCCATGCCATGGGCTTTTATAAGGTCTCAGATCTGCCTAGAAACTCCATTCCAATTCTCATTGGTTACTGACATCCAGGGGAAGGCGCGTGCAGTTCATGTCGACCCATAGGATACATACAGAGTTTTAAACTGATCCTAGAACAGAGTCTACATTTTCAGATTTTGCAGTACCTGTTAGGAATTTCGCTGCCAAACGAGTTCTGTTTCACTCAGAGAAATAATTCAAACGGTTTTAGAAACTAGAGAGTATTTTCTATCCAATGGTAATAATAATATGCATATTGTACGAGCAAGAATTGAGTACGAGGCAGTTTAATTTGGGAACGATAAATGGTAACGTTGAAACAGCACCCCCTATATTGAGAAAAGTTAAGATGCTCTCGATGGTGCAGCTGTATAACTTTTTAAGGTTCTGAGGGCCCGTGTCAAATCTTTCCAGCCTCCTGAAGGGGAAGAGGCGTTGTCGTGCCCTCTTCACGACTCTGTTGGTGTGTTTTGACCATGACAGGTTCTTAGTGATGTGGACATCAAGCTTCTGATCGTCTCCACTACATCCCTGGTGATGTGAATGGGGACGTCCTGTGTCCTCCATTTCCTGTAGTCCACGATCAGCTCCTATTGTCTTGCCGAAGTTGAGGGGGAGAGGTTGTTGTCCCGACACGACACTGCCAGGTCTCTGACCTCCTCACAGTAGGCTGTCTCATAATCGTTGGTGATCAGGCCTACCACTGCCTCCTCTCCTCCTCCTCTCCTTCTCCTCCTCATCTCCTTCCCTCCTCTCCTCCTCCTCCCCCGCCTCCTCCTCTCCTCCTTCTTCTCTCCTCCCCTCCTCCTCCTCTCCACTTACCCACCAATTGCTGAAGTGAAAATTAGAAAGTCATTAGTCTGAGATCTGGTCCTGAATGACATTCTCAAGTCACAATTAATGCTTGACAAGCTAATAGGAGCTGTCAATCACAACGCAAACCAGGGAGAAGTCCCAAACGGCACCATATTCCTTTAAGGTGCACTACTTTCAACCAGATCACCATAGGGCTCTGGACTAAAGTAGTGTACTATATAGGGAATAGGGTTCCATAGGGCTCTGGACTAAAGTAGTGTACTATATATAGGGAATAGGGTTCCATAGGGCTCTGGTCTAAAGTAGTGCACTATATAGGGAATAGGGTTCCATAGGGCTCTGGACTAAAGTAGTGCACTATATTTAGGGAATAGGGCTCTGGACTAAATTAGTGCACTATATATAGGGAATAGGGCTCTGGACTAAAGTAGTGCACTATATATAGGGAATAGGGCTCTGGACTAAAGTAGTGCACTATATATAGGGAATAGGGCTCTGGACTAAAGTAGTGCACTATATAGGGAATAGGGCTCTGGACTAAAGTAGTGCACTATATATAGGGAATAGGGCTCTGGTCTAAAGTAGTGCACTATATATAGGGAATAGGGCTCTGGTCTAAAGTAGTGCACTATATAGGGAATAGGGCTCTGGTCTAAAGTAGTGCACTATATATAGGGAATAGGGCTCTGGTCTAAAGTAGTGCACTATATATAGGGAATAGGGCTCTGGTCTAAAGTAGTGCACTATATATAGGGAATAGGGCTCTGGTCTAAAGTAGTGCACTATACATAGGGAATAGGGCTCTGGTCTAAAGTAGTGCACTATATAGGGAATAGAGCTCTGGACTAAAGTAGTGCACTATATAGGGAATAGGGCTCTGGACTAAAGTAGTGCACTATATATAGGGAATAGGGCTCTGGACTAAAGTAGTGCACTATATATAGGGAATAGGGCTCTGGACTAAAGTAGTGCACTATATATAGGGAATAGGGCTCTGGACTAAAGTAGTGCACTATATAGGGAATAGGGCTCTGGACTAAAGTAGTGCACTATATATAGGGAATAGGGCTCTGGTCTAAAGTAGTGCACTATATATAGGGAATAGGGCTCTGGTCTAAAGTAGTGCACTATATAGGGAATAGGGCTCTGGTCTAAAGTAGTGCACTATATATAGGGAATAGGGCTCTGGTCTAAAGTAGTGCACTATATATAGGGAATAGGGCTCTGGTCTAAAGTAGTGCACTATATATAGGGAATAGGGCTCTGGTCTAAAGTAGTGCACTATACATAGGGAATAGGGCTCTGGTCTAAAGTAGTGCACTATATAGGGAATAGAGCTCTGGACTAAAGTAATGCACTATATAGGGAATAGAGCTCTGGACTAAAGTAGTGCACTATATATAGGGAATAGGGCTCTGGACTAAAGTAGTGCACTATATATAGGGAATAGGGCTCTGGTCTAAAGTAGTGCACTATATATAGGGAATAGGGCCCCTGGTCTAAAGTAGTGCACTATATAGGGAATAGAGCTCTGGACTAAAGTAGTGCACTATATATAGGGAATAGGGCTCTGGTCTAAAGTAGTGCACTATATATAGGGAATAGGGCTCTGGTCTAAAGTAGTGCACTATATATAGGGAATAGGGCTCTGGTCTAAAGTAGTGCACTATATATAGGGAATAGGGGCCCTGGTCTAAAGTAGTGCACTATATAGGGAATAGAGCTCTGGACTAAAGTAGTGCACTATATATAGGGAATAGGGCTCTGGTCTAAAGTAGTGCACTATATATAGGGAAAAGAGCTCTGGACTAAAGTAGTGCACTATATATAGGGAATAGGGCTCTGGTCTAAAGTAGTGCACTATATATAGGGAATAGGGCTCTGGTCTAAAGTAGTGCACTATATATAGGGAATAGGGCTCTGGACTAAAGTAGTGCACTATATATAGGGAATAGGGCTCTGGTCTAAAGTAGTGCACTATATATAGGGAATAGAGCTCTGGTCTAAAGTAGTGCACTATATATAGGGAATAGAGTTCTGGTCTAAAGTAGTGCACTATATATAGGGAATAGAGCAGCTTAGAAACTCTCAGAAATCAATAAACTCCTTCAGAACTAAATTGATAGGTGATAATTGATTTAAAAGTATCTTATTTTAAAGCAAGAGAACTTCCCAACAATAGAACAGTGTTGTGTAGGGTGGACGTGGAAGCCATATGAATACTATCACACTGTACGTATTACATCGTGTTATAAGACCATGCCCAAAATGGCACCCTATTCCCTATGGGCCCTGGGCAAAAACAGTGCACTACATCGGGAACAGGGTGCCATTGCCATTTAGGATGAACACTAAATCTCTGTGGTGGAAGCTGCTCTGTCTGTCCGTGATGTTGTTTGGCTGGCTGGGTGTTGAGCTGCAGGACACACACAGCCCAGTCTCTGGCTGGCTGGTTGGCTGGCTGGCTGGTTGGTTGGTTGGCTGGCTGGTTGGCTGGTTGGCTGGCTGGTTGGTTGGCAAGCTGGTTGGCTGGTTGGCTGGCTGGCTGGTTGGCTGGTTGGCTGGTTGGCTGGCTGGCTGGTTGGCTGGCTAGGGTGTTGAGCTGCAGGACACACACAGCCCAGTCTCCCCCTGGCTCCCTGGTTGGCTGGTTGGCTGGTTGGTTGGCTGGCTAGCTGGTTGGTTGGCTGGCTAGCTGGTTGGCTGGTTGGCTGGTTGGTTGGTTGGTTGGCTGGCTGGTTAGCTGGTTGGTGGTTGGCTGGATGGTTGGTTGGCTGGCTGGCTGGCTGGTTGGCTGGTTGGCTGGTTGGTTGGTTGGTTGGTTGGTTGGCTAGCTGGTTGGCTGGCTAGCTGGTTGGTTGGTTGGTTGACTGGTTGGCTGGCTGGTTGGCTGGCTGGCTGGTTGGCTGGTTGGCTGGCTGGCTGGCTGGCTGGCTGGCTGGTTGGCTGGCTGGCTGGCTGGTTGGCTGGCTGGTTGGCTGGCTAGGGTGTTGAGCTGCAGGACACACACAGCCCAGTCTTTCCCTGGCTCCCTGGATGGCTGGTCTCTCTGTTAGCGCTTCACTGAAATCCGGAATTATGATGGAATATTCCAGTTTGGTGTGTGTGTGTGTGTGTGTGTGTGTGTGTGTGTGTGTGTGTGTGTGTGTGTGTGTGTGTGTGTGTGTGTGTGTGTGTGTGTGTGTGTGTGTGTGTGTGTGTGTGTGTGTGTGTGTGTGTGTGTGTGTGTGTGTGTGTGTGTGTGTGGGGGGATGGGAGCTAGCTGGAAGTGGCGCTCTGTGAGGTGTGAAGGTTGATCTGCAGCAGTTTGGAAGCCAGCAGGCTTGTCTCTGCCCTTCCCTTGGTGCCAGGCCTGGTAGCAGGCTTGTCTCTGCCCTTCCATTGGTGCCAGGCCTGGTAGCAGGCTTTCCTCGGCTCTTCCCTTGGTGCCAGGCTTGGTAGCAGGCTTTCCTCTGCCCTTCCCCGGGTGCCATGCCTGGTAGCAGGCTTTCCTCTACCCTTCCCTGGGTGCCAGGCCTGGTAGCAGGCTTTCCTCTGCCCTTCCCTTGGTGCCAGGCCTGGTAGCAGGCTTGCCTCTGCCCTTCCCTTGGTGCCAGGGCTGGTAGCAGGCTTTCCTCTGCCCTTCCCTTGGTGCCAGGCCTGGTAGCAGACTTTCCTCTGCCCTTCCCTGGGTGCCAGGGCTGGTAGCAGGCTTTCCTCTGCCCTTCCCTTGGTGCCAGGCCTGGTAGCAGACTTTCCTCTGCCCTTCCCTGGGTGCCAGGGCTGGTAGCAGGCTTTCCTCTGCCCACACCACAACATGAGGGGTAGTATAGGCTTCCCTCTCCCCAGCACAGAGGACGGAGGCCTGGTTTTTGTTTTCCAGCAGGAGGGGCACTTTGACTGGGGGAGACTAGAGAGAGAGGAAGAAGGTTATGTGTACTGTGTGGTAGTGAGCATGTGGGCAGGAGCCAGGGCTAGCCACATATGGATGTATATTATAGGGAGAGAGGAGCCAGATGCATAGAGAGAGACTGGATAGAAGACATGAGCATGTGTGTTTTAATAGCTAGAACTAGTCCCATATGGATGTATATGGACAGCGCCGGCCGTTGGCTAATCAGATACAGACTTATTTTCAGCCGGCTACTTTATCCACTTGATATTAACTAGGCTAATTTTCATTTAACAGTTTTTAATTCACTAGTTGAGCTCTCTCCAGCTAGAATGAACAAGATGCATCTTCTAGCGATCTAGAAGCAGGAAGTCTGTCCTGCTGAGTTTTGATGCAGAGTCTTTTCCCGACATAGTCAATTTAGGATGTATCAGTTATCCCGTGAGAGCTTTTGTCCCAAACCCATTACAGTGTTTTAGGTGCCAAGCTTATGGTCATGTTGCAGCAGTGTGAAGGAGGACGATTTCTAGATGTGAGAAGTCTGCAGCAGGGCACGAGACAATTTTTGTTGTGTGGTATCAGTTGAAAATGTTGTGTGTGTTAACTGTAGGGGAACCCTTGGTGCTGGTCTACTGTAGGGGTACCCTTGGTGCTGGTCTACTGTAGGGGTACCCTTGGTGCTGGTCTACTGTAGGGGTACCCTTGGTGCTGGTCTACTGTAGGGGTACCCTTGGTGCTGGTCTACTGTAGGGGTACCCTTGGTGCTGGTCTACTGTAGGGGTACCCTTGGTGCTGGTCTACTGTAGGGGTACCCTTGGTGCTGGTCTACTGTAGGGGTACCCTTGGTGCTGGTCTACTGTAGGGGTACCCTTGGTGCTGGACTACTGTAGGGGTACCCTTGGTGCTGGTCTACTGTAGGGGTACCCTTGGTGCTGGTCTACTGTAGGGGTACCCTTGGTGCTGGTCTACTGTAGGGGTACCCTTGGTGCTGGACTACTGTAGGGGTACCCTTGGTGCTGGTTTACTGTAGGGGTACCCTTGGTGCTGGTCTACTGTAGGGGTACCCTTGGTGCTGGTCTACTGTAGGGGTACCCTTGGTGCTGGACTACTGTAGGGGTACCCTTGGTGCTGGTCTACTGTAGGGGTACCCTTGGTGCTGGTCTACTGTAGGGGTACCCTTGGTGCTGGTCTACTGTAGGGGTACCCTTGGTGCTGGTCGACTGTAGGGGTACCCTTGGTGCTGGTCTACTGTAGGGGTACCCTTGGTGCTGGTCTACTGTAGGGGTACCCTTGGTGCTGGACTACTGTAGGGGTACCCTTGGTGCTGGTTTACTGTAGGGGTACCCTTGGTGCTGGTCTACTGTAGGGGTACCCTTGGTGCTGGTCTACTGTAGGGGTACCCTTGGTGCTGGTCTACTGTAGGGGTACCCTTGGTGCTGGTCTACTGTAGGGGTACCCTTGGTGCTGGTCTACTGTAGGGGTACCCTTGGTGCTGGTCTACTGTAGGGGTACCCTTGGTGCTGGTCTACTGTAGTGGTACCCTTGGTGCTGGTCTACTGTAGGGGTACCCTTGGTGCTGGTCTACTGTAGGGGTACCCTTGGTGCTGGAGAGAAAGGCAGGTTGAGGTTGCCATGATCAGAGTAGTGCAGAAGCTGTTGTATTCTGAGGCAGTGAAGAGATTAGAAGTGGAAGATGGGTCCAGGGTGAGGGAGTGCTCACTGTGAGTTAGGTCGAGGCCAATAGAGAGTGATAGGATTAACATGTGCTTTAGTAAGGTTGGTGTCCTCGTGTTCATAGCCATGGCTATCAACTGAAACACAGGACTAGATAAGAGAAATAGATGAATAGGGTGGCCTCACACTCCAGTTCAGTAGGTGACGGTGTATGTGACCTTCCAGTTGGTTACGATCCGCCAATATATGATAATTAGGGCCCCACAGAATCCAGGCATTAAAACGGAATTCAAAAAATATGTTGACCTTAGTAGGGAATCAACTACATGTATTGAAAATGTACAGTATTAATGTGCGCAAGTTTATAATTTACGACATTAACATAATGCATCAGTGATTCGTATTTCCTGCAACTTTCTGAAGAGGTAATGAGTATGACCTTGTCTGTGTGTGTGTGTGTGTGGTGCGCGTCTACCCACGCTGTGTAGCCGTTAGCGATGATGCTAATGAAAACAGTGTTCTGGTTGACAGCAAAGGCTTTCCCCCAAAAAAACTTATCTTTTTAAATGTTAACTACAGCGTAGCCTACGCCTACTTGGTAGAATGACATCGTGGTTATTTACATCAGTCCAAGGGCCATTTATTTTGCAAACTCTACCATCACATGGTGGACACTGCTAAACAACAGCTTTACCGATGTTGATAAGCTCGTAATTGATATCACAGATTGTTAGTCATGAAATCTCAAGGAGAGAGATTTCAAGTTTTAATTCACAGCTCGCTGTACCTAGCGTTGGATTTAAACGGAATAGTAACGCAATCTGGTAATAGAATCCAAGGATTATCTCTGTTTGCATGGAAACTAAGGTGGCTTTATTGATCTGGGTTTAGTGAAGGAGTCAGTGACGTCAGAGATCCATATTTACTGTCTTGATTTGGTTTGGATCTCATTAAAAATACGTCAGAATGTTGACATCTTCAGATGTTGGTCCTGATTGTCTCTGGTTTAGGTCTGTGTGTTTCTGTAGTTTAGGTCTGTGTGTTTCTGTAGTTTAGGTCTGTGTGTTTCTGTAGATTAGGTCTGTGTTTCTGTAGTTTAGGTCTGTGTGTTTCTGTAGTTTAGGTCTGTGTTTCTGTAGTTTAGGTCTGTGTTTCTGTAGATTAGGTCTGTGTTTCTGTAGTTTAGGTCTGTGTGTTTCTGTAGTTTAGGTCTGTGTGTTTCTGTAGTTTAGGTCTGTGTTTCTGTAGTTTAGGTCTGTGTGTTTCTGTAGTTTAGGTCTGTGTTTCTGTAGTTTAGGTCTGTGTTTCTGTAGTTTAGGTCTGTGTGTTTCTGTAGTTTAGGTCTGTGTGTTTCTGTAGTTTAGGTCTGTGTGTTTCTGTAGTTTAGGTCTGTGTGTTTCTGTAGTTTAGGTCTGTGTGTTTCTGTAGTTTAGGTCTGTGTGTTTCTGTAGTTTAGGTCTGTGTGTTTCTGTAGTTTAGGTCTGTGTGTTTCTGTAGTTTAGGTCTGTTTGTTTCTGTAGTTTAGGTCTGTGTATTTCTGTAGTTTAGGTCTGTGTGTTTCTGTAGTTTAGGTCTGTGTGTTTCTGTAGTTTAGGTCTGTGTGTTTCTGTAGTTTAGGTCTGTGTGTTTCTGTAGTTTAGGTCTGTGTGTTTCTGTAGTTTAGGTCTGTGTGTTTCTGTAGTTTAGGTCTGTGTGTTTCTGTAGTTTAGGTCTGTGTATTTCTGTAGTTTAGGTCTGTGTGTTTCTGTAGTTTAGGTCTGTGTGTTTCTGTAGTTTAGGTCTGTGTGTTTCTGTAGTTTAGGTCTGTGTTTCTGTAGTTTAGGTCTGTGTGTTTCTGTAGTTTAGGTCTGTGTTTCTGTAGTTTAGGTCTGTTTGTTTCTGTAGTTTAGGTCTGTGTTTCTGTAGTTTAGGTCTGTGTTTCTGTTGTTATTTTTCTATATTTTTCTCTCTGCGTTGGGGGGGAAGGGCCTGTAAGTAAGCATGTGACAAATACCATTTGATTTGATTTGAGCACAGTTCCCAAACGGTTACAGTTACAGCACATGGCACAGCAATAAGGAATTGAGGCACTGCAGAAGTGCATCCCCCTCCCAAACCCCGTCCCCGTCTCCTGGGAATAGATTCCTCACGTGGTTGACTGGCTAACAGGCTGGCTGGCTGACTGGCTAACAGGCTGGCTGCTATCTGCAGCCTGGCATTGTAAGACAGTCTTATCAAATAGTCTGACAAAGAAATGACTGTATATATTCTCATGGGATGGAGGAGCTGATTGATCAATAATCAATCAGAGTCTGTGTGACAGGCGTCGTCTATCAGGGGCTAGGAGGAGAGGCTGGATGAGCCTGCTGAGGCCGGTGGTAGGGAGGGCCCCTGCTGGCTGCCTGCTGAGGCCGGTGGTAGGGAGGGCCCCTGCTGGCTGCCTGCTGAGGCCGGTGGTAGGGAGGGTCCCTGCTGGCTGCCTGCTGAGGCCGGTGGTAGGGAGGGCCCCTGCTGGCTGCCTGCTGAGGCCGGTGGTAGGGAGGGTCCCTGCTGGCTGCCTGCTGAGGCCGGTGGTAGGGAGGGTCCCTGCTGGCTGCCTGCTGAGGCCGGTGGTAGGGAGGGTCCCTGCTGGCTGCCTGCTGAGGCCGGTGGTAGGGAGGGCCCCTGCTGGCTGCCTGCTGAGACTAGAGTACAGCTGGGAACAGACAGGAGGGCCCAGGGAATGAAGGTGGAGGGAGGAGAGCAACAGACTGGAATACATGGCCCAGGGAAAGGAACACAGAGGAATACAGTGTATCAGGGATACGTTTGGTGGGTAACTAGGGCCCATTCTGGGTACAGACAGCCTGCTGAGACTAGAGTAAGTACTGAAAGACAGGCATAGGAGGTGGAGCCTGGTGGTGCTAGGGACCTCTGCTAGGCTCAGGCTGCCTGTTGAGACTGAAGCACAGCCAGGCCCGGGCAACAGAGAGGCTGGTGGAGCCTGGTGGTGCTAGGGACCTCTGCTAGGCTCAGGCTGCCTGTTGAGACTGATGCACAGCCAGGCCCGGGCAACAGAGAGGCTGATGGAGCCTGGTGGTGCTAGATTCAGGCAATAAGAGTGCCGGCCCATGTAATAGTACATGAGGACAAAGACCCAGAGTATAGAAAAGGAGGGAATTTTCTCTGTCTCTTGAACCCATTGAAAACCCATTCAGACAGAGGGCTGTTCACCTGTAAAGTACCCTCATTTTGCAGGCTCATGTGTCTGTCTGTGAAGGAGCTAGACAAAGATGTTTCTTTAGAGTTCACGTGTATTTTGAGAGAGAGAGAGAGAGAGAGAGAGAGAGAGAGAGAGAGAGAGAGAGAGAGAGAGAGAGAGAGAGAGAGAGAGAGAGAGAGAGAGAGAGAGAGAGAGAGAGAGAGAGAGAGAGAGAGAGAGAGAGAGAGAGAGAGAGAGAGAGAGAGAGAGAGAGAGAGAGAGAGAGAGAGAGAGAGAGAGAGAGAGAGAGAGAGAGAGAGAGAGAGAGAGAGAGAGAGAGAGAGAGAGAGAGAGAGAGAGAGAGAGAGAGAGAGAGAGAGAGAGAGAGAGAGAGAGAGAGAGAGAGAGAGAGAGAGAGAGAGAGAGAGAGAGAGAGAGAGAGAGAGAGAGAGAGAGAGAGAGAGAGGCCACGGTTCTGTATGGCATTAGTCCCGAGTCACTAGCACAGTCCTCCTAGTATCCACACAATTCATTTAATTTCATTGGACGAAGACTTATTCCACTAAACAGGTTTTAGATATGCTAGTGATGCTGTAGGTCAAGTATAAAGCCCTGAATTCACAGGATGTGTCCCAAATGGGACATAGGCCCCTGGTCTAAAGCAGTGCACTATAAAGGGAATATGGTTCCATAGGCCCCTGGTCTAAAGCAGTGCACTATAAAGGGAATATGGTTCCATAGGCCCCTGGTCTAAAGCAGTGCACTATAAAGGTAATATGGTTCCATAGGCCCCTGGTCTAAAGCAGTGCACTACAGCGGGAATAGGGTGCAATTTGGATTGCTGGTAGAGATACCTTTTCCTCAGAGGTACATAACAAGAACATCCACTGTAATAGAGAGCGATAGTAATGGGGTCTTTTTCTAGGCACTAACAGCACTTTCTGGTAAGCAGTAAGCTTTTCTGAAAGGCCCTAGGATCCAGGTGGATCAGGGTCTTGCCAGTCATTGGGATGACAACCTAATTTGGGATGGGGGATATTTTATCAGGTGGATTATTGGAGAACAATTGAAGGTTTACTCAGTCGCTGTGCAAAAATCTTGTCTATTTGTGGGGAAAAAACACCCAGATTAACTCTTTAGTCCTCTCCCAGTTTACCGAGATTAACTCTTTAGTCCTGTCCCAGTTTACCGAGATTAACTCTTTAGTCCTATCCCGGTTTACCCAGATCAACTCTTTAGTCCTATCCCGGTTTACCCGGATTAACTCTGTAGTGCTATCCCAGTTTACCGAGATTAACTCTTTAGTCCTGTCCCAGTTTACCGAGATTAACTCTTTAGTCCTATCCCGGTTTACCCAGATCAACTCTTTAGTCCTATCCCGGTTTACCCAGATGAACTCTTTAGTCCTGTCCCAGTTTACCGAGATTAACTCTTTAGTCCTATCCCGGTTTACCCAGATCAACTCTTTAGTCCTATCCCAGTTTACTGAGATTAACTCTTTAGTCCTATCCCGGTTTACCCAGATCAACTCTTTAGTCCTATCCCGGTTTACCCAGATTAACTCTGTAGTGCTGTCCCAGTTTACCGAGATTAACTCTTTAGTCCTGTCCCAGTTTACCGAGATTAACTCTTTAGTCCTATCCCGGTTTACCCAGATCAACTCTTTAGTCCTATCCCGGTTTACCCAGATTAACTCTTTAGTCCTATCCCAGTTTACCCAGATGAACTCTTTAGTCCTATCCCGGTTTACCCAGTTGACCTATTTACTTATGGCCCTGCCTGCACCAAACGTATTGTTTTTTTTAAATTAACTGAGCAAAGACTATTCCACTTCATTTGGAACAGCAAGCAAGACAAAATGAAAAGGGTTTATTCATACGATAAATATGAACTCGGAGGGCAGAAATCAACATTATAATCTTTGTAAATTATATCTTAAATAGGACTGGTGGTGGAGTTATGTCACACATGCCGTGAACAGAAATGTATGGAAATGTCTGCTCTACCCAAAATGACAACCAACTAATTGCCGAATTACCACAAAAATGGAAGAGGCAAGTGGAAGGGGAACTTCTCTGTCGGCATTAAAGACCAAAATTGGTTAAAGACATTTTTTATTTAAAAAAAAGGATACCAGTTTAATTGAAGGATCAAAAAACTGACAGCTGCGTCATGCAGGTTGCAAAATAGTTGGGAAGAGATTTTCAACATACTGATTCCATGGCACAAGGTTTATGAACACAAAACGATGCCGGATTCAAAACTTCTAGTTTTTCAATTTAAATTATTATACAAAATTCTTGCAACCAATAAAATGTTATATATATGGGCGAAACCAACCATATCAGCTCTGCAGATTTTGCTGTGAAGAGACAGAATCATTAGAAAGGGGTGGTAGTGTTAGGGGAATATAATGAAAGAAGGAAAATGTATTTAAAAAAAAAAATAGATTTAAGATACTATTTATATTTACAAAAAATATATATATATATGAGGTATGAGAAATGATGAAGACAATTACATTGATAGAATCCATAATCTATCTGCAAATGTAAAACTGATTATTAAACCTCTTTTTGGCGGACTGTAAGGTAGACTAGTTTGTGTGGTCAGCATAGTGATGTAAAAGAAAAATGTCGTTCCGTTTTAATGACAGCTAGCGACTCATTAGCAGCCTACTTATTGTGAACTTATAAAGGCTTCACAACTCATAAAGGTCATGATATTAACTCATAGATCAAAAAACGTATAACATCTTGATTTGATTTGATCTCCTAAGCCTGTATTGGCGTGTATCCCAAAACCCCAAATTAATTCCCCCAACGAACCAGAGGTAGAAAATGCTAACTGACTTCTGTATATTTGTTCTATATCCGTCACACTGTACTTATTGTCTCTTTCAGTCTTTTTGAACCATAGCGGACCATGTTAACATAACCATTCTTTATAACCATTCTTTATAACCATTCTTTAAAACCATTCTTTATAACCATTCTTTATAATAATTCTTTATAACCATTCTTTATAACCATTCTTTAAAACCATTCTTTATAACCATTCTTTATAACCATTATTTATAGCCATTCTTTATAACCATTTTTTATAACCATTCTTTATAACCATTATTTATAGCCATTCTTTATAACCATTCTTTATAACCATTCTTTATAACCATTCTTTATAACCATTCTTTATAACCATTCTTTATAACCATTCTTTATAGCCATTCTTTATAACCATTTTTTATAACCATTCTTTATAACCATTATTTATAGCCATTCTTTATAATCATTATTTATAACCATTCTTTATAATCATTCTTGATAACCATTCTTTATAGCCATTATTTATAGCCATTCTTTATAACCATTTTTATAACCATTCTTTATAACCATTATTTATAGCCATTCTTTATAACCATTCTTTAAAACCATTCTTTATAATCATTCTTTATAGCCATTCTTTATAACCATTCTTTATAGCCATTCTTTATAACCATTATTTATAGCCATTCTTTATAATCATTATTTATAACCATTCTTTATAATCATTCTTGATAACCATTCTTTATAGCCATTATTTATAGCCATTCTTTATAACCATTCTTTAAAACCATTCTTTATAGCCATTATTTATAGCCATTCTTTATAACCATTCTTTATAGCCATTCTTTATAACCATTCTTTATAGCCATTCTTTATAATCATTATTTATAACCATTCTTTATAATCATTCTTGATAACCATTCTTTATAGCCATTATTTATAGCCATTCTTTATAACCATTTTTATAACCATTCTTTATAACCATTATTTATAGCCATTCTTTATAACCATTCTTTAAAACCATTCTTTAAAACCATTCTTTATAACCATTCTTTATAACCATTCTTTAAAACCATTCTTTATAATCATTCTTTATAACCATTCTTTATAACCATTATTTATAGCCATTCTTTATAACCATTCTTTATAATCATTCTTTATAACCATTCTTTATAACCATTCTTTAAAACCATTCTTTATAACCATTCTTTATAACCATTATTTATAGCCATTCTTTATAACCATTTTTTATAACCATTCTTTATAACCATTATTTATAGCCATTCTTTATAACCATTCTTTATAACCATTCTTTATAACCATTCTTTATAACCATTCTTTATAACCATTCTTTATAACCATTCTTTATAACCATTCTTTATAACCATTCTTTATAACCATTCTTTATAACCATTCTTTATAACCATTCTTTATAACCATTCTTTATAACCATTCTTTATAACCATTCTTTATAGCCATTCTTTATAATCATTATTTATAACCATTCTTTATAATCATTCTTGATAACCATTCTTTATAGCCATTATTTATAGCCATTCTTTATAACCATTTTTATAACCATTCTTTATAACCATTATTTATAGCCATTCTTTATAACCATTCTTTAAAACCATTCTTTATAACCATTCTTTATAGCCATTCTTTATAACCATTCTTTATAGCCATTCTTTATAACCATTCTTTATAGCCATTCTTTATAATCATTATTTATAACCATTCTTTATAATCATTCTTGATAACCATTCTTTATAGCCATTATTTATAGCCATTCTTTATAACCATTCTTTAAAACCATTCTTTATAACCATTATTTATAACCATTCTTTATAACCATTTTTATAACCATTCTTTATAACCATTATTTATAACCATTCTTTATAACCATTTTTATAACCATTCTTTATAACCATTCTTTAAAACCATTCTTTATAACCATTATTTATAGCCATTCTTTATAACCATTCTTTAAAACCATTCTTTATAATCATTATTTATAACCATTCTTTATAATCATTCTTTAAAACCATTCTTTATAACCATTATTTATAGCCATTCTTTATAACCATTCTTTATAACCATTCTTTATAGCCATTCTTTATAACCACTCTTTATAACCATTCTTTATAGGGGCTAGGCTTTATTGCGTAGGCTCATAGGCCTCAGTGGGATGATCTATTTTGTAGTTGGGTCTATGGTCGTGGAGGGAGCCCACCTGGGCTCTTTCTCAATTTTTCTTTCCTTGATTCCTGGCATCACCTATCTTCTCTTCCTCAAAACGCATTGGAGGAAAAAGTTCAGAGGCGAGGGACCCTGTACCTTTTCCTCCAATAAGACTGGAAAGCAGTTGAGGTGATGCAAGGAATCACAGAAAGACAAATTGAGAGGCCTTTTATTCATGAGGATACTCTGAACAGCCATGATACAGCCTTGGAGACAGAGATTCATACAGCCATGATACAGCTTTAGAGACAGAGATTCATACAGCCATGATACAGCCTTAGAGACAGAGATTCATACAGCCACGATACAGCCTTGGCGAGAGAGATTCATAGACTTTGGCATTAGAAAACATTCTCCCTCCCTTTCTCCCTACCTGGGCTCCTAGCCAGCCTCTGTTAGATTATAACAAATGCTCTGGTCCGCAGAGTCATCACTCAGGATGGAGATCATTGTAAACTACAGACAGACTGTTTGGTCTGTGAATCAGACACGTCATTTTTCCTCCTGGTTCGTCCATTAGACAAGTCGTTATCAGTGGTTTCCACATGGGCTGTCTATCACGCTATGTGGGCTGTCCATCACGATGTGTGTGTGTGTGCTGCCCATCACGCTGTGTGTGTGCTATCCATCACGATGTGTGCTGTCCATCACGATGTGTGTGTGTGCTGTCCATCACGATGTGTGTGTGTGTGCTGTCCATCATGATGTGTGTGTGTGTGCTGTCCATCACGCTGTGTGTGCTGTCCATCACGCTGTGTGTGCTGTCCATCCCGCTGTGTGTGCTGTCCATCACGCTGTGTGTGCTGTCCAACACGCTGTGTGTGCTGTCCATCACGCTGTGTGTGCTGTCCATCACGCTGTGTGTGCTGTCCATCACGCTGTGTGTGTGTGTGCTGTCCATCACGCTGTGTGTGCTGTCCATCACGCTGTGTGTGTGCGCCTGTGCCTGCCATGCTAATTAAGGATATACCCACTGGGCACGCCGGTCCCCAGGCCAGTCCCCACGCCGGTCCCCACGCCGGTCCCCACGCCGGTCCCCAGGCCGGTCCCCACGCCGGTCCCCAGGCCGGTCCCCACGCCGGTCCCCAGGCCGGTCCCCAGGCCGGTCCCCACGCCGGTCCCCACGCCGGTCCCCACGCCGGTCCCCACGCCGGTCCCCAGGCCGGTCCCCACGCCGGTCCCCACGCCGGTCCCCAGGCCGGTCCCCAGGCCGGTCCCCAGGCCGGTCCCCACGCCGGTCCCCACGCCGGTCCCCACGCCGGTCCCCAGACCGGTCCCCACGCCGGTCCCCACGCCGGTCCCCAGGCCGGTCCCCAGGCCGGTCCCCACGCCGGTCCCCACGCCGGTCCCCACGCCGGTCCCCACGCCGGTCCCCAGGCCGGTCCCCACGCCGGTCCCCACGCCGGTCCCCACGCCGGTCCCCACGCCGGTCCCCAGGCCGGTCCCCAGGCCGGTCCCCAGGCCGGTCCCCAGGCTGGTCCCCACGCCGGTCCCCACGCCGGTCCCCACGCCGGTCCCCACACCGGTCCCCACTCGTCGTTAGAAGTTCAGAATGAGAAACTGTAGGCTTTGTAGAAATAATAAACCTCAAATTAAAAAATCATTAAACTAAATAATGAGGATTTGTATCAGCCTAATCAAGGTGTAGATTACAGCTCACATTCCAGTGTTCGAACTTGTAAACAAGGTTGCATGGGGTTTGTTTACAGCCTTGTTTACAAGTTCGAACACTAGAATTAACTTGAAATCGTTTGACATCAAACCAAAGCTTGAAACCCTAAACCTTAGAGTTCCTTCAGAAAGTCTTCTCACCCCTTGACTGTTTCCTAATGTTGATGTGTTACAAAGTGGGATTATAATGGATTACATTGTCATTTTCTGTCAACGATTGACACAAAATACTCTGTGATGTCAAAGTAGAAGGAAAAACTTGAACAATTGTAAAAATATTTATGAAAAATAAAACACTAATATATTTTGATTAGATAAGTGTTCATCCCCCTCAGTCAATACATGTTAGAATCACATTTGGCAGCGATTACAGCTGAGTCTTTTTGGAGGGTAAATCTCTAAATAAGAGTTTTACACACCTGGATTGTAAAATATTTGCAGATTTTTTTATTTTTTATTCTTTAAGCTCTTGGTCGTTGATCATTGCTAGACAGCCATTTTCAAGTCTCGCCATCGATTTTCAAACAGATTTAAGTCCAAACTGTAATTAGTCATTCAGGAACATTCAATGTCATTTTGGTAATTAACTCCAGTGTAAATTTGGCCTTGTGTTTTAGGTTATTGTCCTGCTGAAAGGTGAATTCCTCTCCCAGTGTAAATTTGGCCTTGTGTTTTAGGTTGTTGTCCTGCTGAAAGGTGAATTCTGACAGAATCTGTGTAGAAGATCTAGGTGGTTCTGTAGACCCTCCTTGGTTGGGGACAGAAGCACCAGATCATCAGCAAACAGTAGACATTTGACTTCAGATTCTAGTAGGGTGAGACCGGGTGCTGCAGACTGCGCCAATTCATTAATATATATGTTGAAGAGGGTGGGGCTTAAGCTGCATCCCTGTTTCACCCCACGGCCCTGTGGGAAGAAATGTGTGTTTTTATGCCCATTTTAACCCCACACTTGTCGTTTCTGTACATGGATATCATAATGTCGTATATTTTTCCCCCAACACCACAATCCATCAATTTGTATAGCAGAACCTCATGCCAAATTAAGTTGAAAGCTTTTTTGAAATCAACAAAGCATGAGAAGACTTTGCCTATGTTTTGATTGGTTTGTTTGTCAATTAGGGTGTGCAGGGTGAATACGTGGTCTGTCATACGGTAATTTGGTAAAAAGCCTATTTGATATTTGCTCATTTTATTTTTTTCACTGAGGAAATGTACGAGTCTGCTGTTAATGATAATGCAGAGGATTTTCCTAAGGTTGCTGTTGACGCATATCCCACGGTAGTTATTGAGGTCAAATTTGTCTCCACTTTTGTGGATTGGGGAAGACGCCAGAGCTGAGGATGACGTTAAAGAGTTTAAGTATAGCCTATTGGAATTTGTGGTCGGTATATTTTATCATTTAATTTAGGATACCATCAACACCACAGGTCTTTTTGGGTTGGAGGGTTTGTATTTTGTCCTGTTGTTCATTCAATGTAATTGGAGAATCCAGTGGGTTCTGGTGGTTTTTAAATAGTTGATTCTAAGATTAGTATTTGATCTTGTATATATTTTTGCTGTTTGTTCTTTGTTATAGAGACAACAAGATGGAGAAGTGGTTTATCCATACATCTCCATTTCGGATAGATAACTCTTCGTGTTGTTTGTTTAGTGTTTTCCAATTTTCACAGAAGTGTTTAGAGTCTATGGAGCTGATTTCTGACGTGCTGTTCCTTCTTTTTCCGTAGTGTATTTCTGTATTGTTTCAGTGATTCACCATAGTGAAGGCGTAGGCTCTGGGTCTCTATGTTTTTGGTTGGATAAGTTTCTCAATTTCTTTCTTAGGATTTTGCATTCTTCATCAAACCATTTGTCATTATTGTACATTTTCTTAGGTGTTCTGCTTGAAAGTTTTTGATTTAAAAGGGATACTGAGAGGTCAAATATACTGTTTAGGTTTTCTACTGCCAAGTTTACACCTTCACTATTACAGTGGAACGTTTTGTCCAGGAAGTTGTCTAAGAAAGATTGAATTTGTTGTTGCCTAATTTTTTCCACACTACTTTCCTTACTTCTATAGCATTTCTTAATATGATTCAGTTCCTTTGGCTTTGATGCTTCATGATTGAGTATTGATCTGTTCAAGTAGACTGTGATTTTGCTATGATCTGATAGGGTTTTTCTGAGGGCTGACTGAACGCTCTGAGAGACTCTGGGTTGAGGTCAGCGATAAAGTAGCTATAAGTGTACCTACCATAGGAGTCCCCTCGAAGCCTACCATTGACTATGTACATACCCAGCGTGCTCTCTCTCTCTCCTTTAATACCTCGACCTCAGGAGCACAGGGACACACTGCCTTCTCTCTCTCTCTCTCTCTCCTTTAATAACTCTAGCACATGGACACACTGCCTCCTCTCTCTCTCTCTCTCCTTTAATAACTCGAGCACATGGACACACTGCCTCCTCTCTCTCTCTCTTTCTCTCTCTTTCTCTCTCTCCTTTAATAACACGAGCACATGGACACACTGCCTCTCTCTCTCCTTTAATACGTCAACCTCAGGAGCACAGGGGACACACTGCATCCTCTCTCTCTCTCTTTCTGTCTCTCGCTCGCTCTCGCTCTCGCTCTCGCTCTCTCTCCTTTAATACCGCAACCTCAGGAGCACAGGGACACACTGCCTCTTTAAGATTTGGGAAAGGAGTTGAAGGTAAAAATGCGGTGCTTCCCAGGACATACAGATGTTTTTTTACAGGAAATAGACTGAAGTGACCTGCTTTAACACTGATTAGCATCTCCATGCTTCCCCAATCAGAGTACAAATACCCCTCTGATCTGATGCATAAACGATGCAACGAGAGCTACCCTAACGCTCCGCGATCGGCTCTGTAATCCAATCATATGCTGTGATTACAGGTATGATAGCACAGCGCAACGTAGCTAATCAGCCAGCTAAAACAAGATATTCCCTGAATTAGGTCAGCGGATGATGATAGTAGCCTGTGCTGTCATGGTGTAAACAACTGATTACATCTTTTAGCCCCCTTCATTGTTTTGATTGTCTTTTATTGTTTTAAATGTCTTTGATTGTCTTTGATTGTCTTTGATTGTTTTAATTATATTTGATTGTCTTTGATTATGTTGATTGTCTTTGATTGTCTTTGATTGTTTTAATTGTCTTTGATTATGTTGATGTGTTTGATTGTCTTTGATTATGTTGGGTGTCTTTAATTTTTAAAAGTGTCTTTGATTATGTTGATTGTCTTTGATTGTCTTTAATTGTCTTTGATTCTTTTGATTGTATTTGATTTTTAAAATTGTCTTTGATTGTCTTTGATTGTCTGAATCGGTTTTGGATTTTGTTAGCGAGAAAGACGTTGTGGATATGCAGAAAGGCGTTATATAGACGTTTGTAACCAAATGTGCATTGATTGAACTACTCCTATAGTGATCACAATTGTTCCGATCAATTTGATTAGCAGACCAACATCTTGACTGGCTGCTTGGTACGGCTTCTGACCTCAAGGTGCTACAGAGGGTAGTGAGTACAGCCCAGTACATCACTGGAGCCGATCTCCCTGCTATCCAGGACCTCTACACCAGGCGGTGTCAGAGGAAGGCCCTAAAAAGGGTCAAAGACTCCAGCCACCCAAGTCAAATAAAATAAAATAAAAATGCATTTGTCACATGCGCCTAATACAACAGGTGTAGACCTTACAGTGAAATGCTTACTTACAAAGCCCTTAACCAACAATGCAGTATTTTTTTAAAATTGAAATAAAAATTGCATTTGAAATAAAAGTAACAAATAATTAAAGAGAAGCAGTAAAAATAACAATAGCGAGGCTATATACAGGGGGAACCGGTAAAGAGTCAATGTGCGGGGGCACCGGTTAGTCGAGGCAATTGAGGTAATATGTACATGTAGGTATAGTTATTAAAATGACTATGCATAGATAATAACAGAGAGTAGCAGCAGCATAAAGGGGAGGGGGGGGCAATGCAAATAATATGGGTAGCTATTTGATTATATGTTCAGTCTTAAGGCTTGGGGGTAGAAGCTGTTTAGAAGCCTCTTGGACCTAGACTTGGCGCTCCGGTACCGCTTACCGTGCGGTAGCAGAGAGAACAGTCTATGACTAGAGTGGCTGGAGTCTTTGACAATTTTTAGGGTCTTCCTGTGACAACGCCTGGTATAGAGGTCCTGGATGGCGGGACGTTTGGCCCCAGTGATGTACTGGGCCGTACGCACTACCCTCTGTCATAGAGTGGCCGTCCGCCACTCTAGACATAGACTGTTCTCTCTGCTACCGCGCGGTAGAGATACTCTTAATGATCGGCTATGAAAAGCCAACTGACATTTACTCCTGAGGTGCTGACTTGTTGCACCCTCGACAACTACTGTGATTATTATTATTTGACCATGCTGGTCATTTATGAACATTTGAACATCTTGGCCATGTTCTGTTATAATCTCCACCCGGCACAGCCAGAAGAGGACTGGCCACCCCTCATAGCCTGGTTCCTCTCTAGGTTTCTTCCTAGGTTTTGGCCTTTCTAGAGAGTTTTTCCTGGAAACCGTGCTTCAACACCTGCATTGCTTGCTGTTTGGGGTTTTAGGCTGGGTTTCTGTACAGCACTTTGATATATCAGCTGATGTAAGAAGGGCTATATAAATACATTTGATTTGATTTGATTTGTAGTGCCTTGCTGTCGGAGGCCGAGCAGTTACCATACCAGGAAGTGATGCAACCGGTCAGGATGCTCTCGATAGTGCAGATGTAAAACCTTTTGAGGATCTGAGGACCCATGCCAAATCTTTTCAGTCTCCTTTTCAGTCTCCTGAGTCTCCTGAATAGGTTTTGTCATGCCCTCTTGACTGTCTTAGTGTGCTTGGACCATGTTATTTTGTTGGTGATGTGGACACCAAGGAACTTAAAGCTGTAAACTTGTTTCACTACTACCTCAATTGCCTGGTACCCGTGCACATCGACTCGGTTCTGGTTCACCATATACAGTACCAGTCAAAAGTTTGGACATTCCTATTCATTCCAGGGTTTTTCTTTATTTTAACTATTTTCTACATCGCAGAATAATAGTGAAGACATCAACACTATAAAATAACACATATGGAATCCTATAGTAACCAAAAAAGTGTTAAACAAATCAAAATATATTTTATCTTTGTAATTCTTCAAAGTAGCCACCCTTTGCCTTGATGACAGCGTTGCACACTCTTGGCATTCTCTCAACCCCAGCTTCACCTGGAATGCTTTTCCAACCCTCTTGGCATGGGAACAAAGGAGAGAGACAGTCAGAGAAGGAAGAGAGAGACATGGGGAACAAAGGAGAGAGACAGTTAGAGGAGGAAGACAGAGACATGGGGAACAAAGGAGACAGTCAGAGGAGGAAGACAGAGACATGGGGAACAAAGGAGACAGTCAGAGGAGGAAGAGAGAGACATGGGGAACAAAGGAGACAGTCAGAGGAGGAAGACAGAGACATGGGGAACAAAGGAGACAGTCAGAGGAGGAAGAGAGAGACATGGGGAACAAAGGAGACAGTCAGCCACGATCGTGATGGAATGCCAAGGTCATTGGATGGTTCTGATGCAGTAGGTTTTCCCATCTTGAGTCCAATAGTCCTGTGGTGTTGTCTGCTGGCACTGACGAATGGCCACCTGCTCACAGGGGAAGACCGCTGATCCTGCATGGAGTTGCCAAGGGGACTACTGACCAGCCCCAGCTCTGATGCTCCCTCTGCTCGCCTTCAAGTGCAGCCAAATCTTACCGCCTCCAAAAAAAACCTGGCTTTCGTCATACGCCCAACGGCCTTGGGAAATCCTCCACCGGTTTTCACCAACCTTTGTGAGACTAGCAGACCAACAGACAGACAGAATGTGTCCCAAATGGAACCCTATTCCCTACATAGTGCACTACTTCTGATCAGAGCCCCAGATGTGCACTATACAGGGAATAGGGAGCTGTTTGGGATACAAGCAGGGTTCTGTCAGACAGACAGACCCAGTGAGACAGACATCTCTTTTTCTCTTTGTTTCCGAGATGCTACTACTCAACTAGCTCGGCCTAAAGCCTGGCAGAGAGCAACACATATGTTTTAGGACACGGATGAACCCCTTCTTCTCCAGGTGTTTGTCCTATCGTCTTTGTCCATCTGAGCACATTATCATCTTTGTCCATCTGAGCACATTATCATCTTTGTCCATCTGAGCACATTATCATCTTTGTCCATCGGAGCACATTATCATCTTTGTCCATCTGAGCACATGATCATCTTTGTCCATCTGAGCACATTATCATCTTTGTCCATCTGTGCACATTGTCATCGTTGTCCTGGCTGAGTCTATCTGAGCACATTGCTGGGAATGCTGGGAACTCCAATGTAAGTTACATTTCCTATGATGACTTTGAATCTGAAGCTCAATGGGAATTGCTCATCACATGCATATGCATACCAGTTTGTGTGTGTGTGTGTGTGTGTGTGTGTGCATGCCTGTGTTTACAAGTGCTCTTCTGGCACATTTCTAGAATTATCTCAGAAACAAGCTTGAAAATTAGGATCCTCCAAAAGATTAGACAATAATATATTCACTTAATCTTAAAATCAATATCTAATTGAACCAGAGATCTTTCAGATCTCAGTGTCTGGTCTGCATGCAAACATAAGAAGGATACGTCCCCAATGGAACCCTATTCCCTATATATAGTGCACTACTTTAGACCAGAGCCCTATGGCACCCTATTCCCTTTATAGTGCACTACTTTAGACCAGAGCCCTATGGCACCCTATTCCCTTTATAGTGCACTACTTTAGACCAGAGCCCTATGGAACCCTATTCCCTATATAGTGCACTACTTTAGACCAGAGCCCTATGGAACCCTATTCCCTATATAGTGCACTACTTTAGACCAGAGCCCTATGGAACCCTATTCCCTATATAGTGCACTACTTTAGACCAGAGCCCTATGGAACCCTATTCCCTATATAGTGCACTACTTTAGACCAGAGCCCTATGGAACCCTATTCCCTATGTAGCTATATATATACTTTTTACTAGGGCCCATTGGGCTCTGGTCTAAAGTAGTGCACTATATAGGGAATAGGGTTCCATAGGGCTCTGGTCTAAAGTAGTGCACTATATAGGGAATAGGGTTCTATAGGGCTCTGGTCTAAAGTAGTGCACTATATAGGGAATAGGGTTCTATAGGGCTCTGGTCTAAAGTAGTGCACTATATATAGGGAATAGGGTTCTATAGAGCTCTGGTCTAAAGTAGTGCACTATATATAGGGAATAGGGTTCTATAGGGCTCTGGTCTAAAGTAGTGCACTATATAGGGAATAGGGTTCTATTTGGGATGCAGCAGAAGCCTATGCTGTGCTTAAGTGGCTGGCGGGTGGGTGTCAGCCATTTCATTTGGCCTTGCACCAGCAAAATAAAACATTAGTCTTAGCCTATTATTTAATATGATGAAACTCATTCATCAAGTCACACACACACACACACACACACACACACACACACGTTAGATCTGAAAACACACTCGGTGAAAACAAACAACTGCTGCACTAACCACGGACCCACTGTATCTCAATGAGATGAGGAAATATATGTTCGTAGTCAGAGCGTGGAATGGTGGTACAGAGCCTTTCAATCTCAACTCTGGACCTCCAAGACAGTTCCACTGCGTTTTCTCATTGTTGCCCCCTAAAACGGGGACTGATTTACACCTGGGACACTCGGTGGGTGCAATTAATGATCAGGTAGAACAGACCTCCTAGGGTCAGAGTTGAATAACCCTGGTATATAGGCGATGCAGTTTTAAAGCAAGCTTTCTGCATTTCTACAGATTTTAACATGTGGTGTAGAGAACATGCTACAGTTTTAAAGCAAGCTTTCTGTATTTCTATGCATTTTGCTATGGGTCACAGTGAAAATGTAGCAATTTTATAACACATTTCAATCAATTCTATTCATTTTGCTATGAGGCAGAAAGAAAACATTTGCAGTTTTACAGTTCATTTCCTGCAATTCTACCATGGGGTGGAGAGAAATTTCTTCATTTTTAAATTACATTTCCTGCAATTCTACACATTTGGCCATGACTTATGTTAATGATATCTGAGTGTGGTCCCCCTGGTAAGTGCCCTGTGTGGTATTCAGCCACAAATTACTAGAAGTTTAGATAGCTGGCTAGACTAATTTACCAATCTAAAAAATGGTTAGCTGACATGGGCTAATTGAGGGACTGTCAGTGCCTGAGATAACAAGAGAAAAACTACTGATGCACAACCACATGTGGAACCTGCCCTGAGGACATTTAGCTTTTAGAAGAAGAGAACAATGCACGGTCATTTGATAGTGAGATGTGAGATTCTGAAGACATTATATCACACAGTTTTCCTTCCTTCTTTCTTTTTTTTACCAGTGGTAATATTTCACTTGAATTAAATGCTCTCCTTACTATGGATAAAATATGAAAATAGAAAATAGATAAATTATGTTAGAAATATGCTTGATAAGATGATATTTCCAAATTAATTTGTTTTGCTTTTAACAAAATGGGATTTTGCCTCCACCTATCATGTAAACCCTGAAGCAAGACAGTCTACAGCACCGACGGAAAGCAGCAATAAATATAAACAGCCAAAACAAACCAGTTCCTTTATGTATCAGAGAAAACTCTTGGAACAGACCTGCAATAGACCTGATTGTATCCAGACATTAATTATAAAAGAGACAGCCCCTCTGTCTTTTTTTCTGTTCAAATTGTGGGGACGGAGTGAGATAAAGAAAGAGAGAGAGAGGGGGGGATGGGTGAGAGAGAGAGACATCGAAGAGAGAGAGAGGGGGGGGCATCGAAGAGATAGAGAGAGAGACGGAAACATCGAAGAGAGAGGGAGAGGGAGAGGGAGAGGGAGAGGGAGAGAGAGAGAGAGAGAGAGAGAGAGAGAGAGAGAGAGAGAGAGAGAGAGAGAGAGAGAGAGAGAGAGAGAGAGAGAGAGAGAGAGAGAGAGAGAGAGAGAGAGAGAGAGAGAGAGAGAGAGAGAGAGAGAGAGAGAGAGAGAGAGAGAGAGAGAGAGAGAGAGAGAGAGAGAGAGAGAGAGAGAGAGAGAGAGAGAGAGAGAGAGGTCAGATTGATGGTTATTGAGTTCTTTCTTTAATAGCTGTAGAGCTTCTTCCCCAGACTGGTTCTCTTCAGAGCCTGTAGATGTCTGGATCCAGATCATTATACATTAAAGGGCTGTGTGTTGTCGGGCCAGCGTGCTGTAATTACACTCAACGCTAGCGTAGTTGATGTCTTACACAAGTTGGATCCTTGCAACACCATTATTTTAAAGTAGGGCCTGCAATGCAGTGTTGTCTGTGCATCTGTAGTGATTTCAAGGCATAGGGATAACCAGTTAGAACTGTATCTTTAAAGCAACCATTGAAAATCTCCCTTTAGTTCATGTTCTTTTAACTCATATCTATTTATTTAAAAAAATATATATATTGAACATTTATTTATTAACTAGGTAAGTCAGTTAAGAGCAAAGCAAATGTAGACAGCAGGGATCTTGATCCAGGAGAGAATTGATTTTCTCTACTTTAACCGAGAAGCTTGATCGTGCAAGCTAGCCGCTTAGCTAGCCACTTAGCTAGCCACCTAGCTAGCCACCTAGCACCCCCCCCCCCCAGCTTTAAGGTGCCCCAAACCACCCCCCAAACCTAATACTAATATACACTGAGTATACAAAACATTAGGAACAGCCTTCCTAATATTGAGTTGCACCTCCCTTTAGCTCTCAGAACAGCCTCAATTCGTCGGGGCACGGACTCTACAAGGTGTCGAAAGCGTTCCACAGGGACGCTGGTCCATGTTGACTCCAATGTTTCCCACCGTTGTGTCAAGTTGGCTGGATGTGATTTGGGTGGTGGACCATTCTAGATACACACGGGAAACTGTTGAGAGTGAACAACCCAGCAGCTTTGCAGTTCTTGACATTAACCGGTGCGCCTGGCACCTACTACCATACCCCATTCAAAGACACATTGAATGGCACACATACACAATCCATGTCGCAAGGCTTAAAAATCCTTCTTTTAACCACCTGTCTCCTCCCCTTCATCTACACTGATTGAAGTGGATTTTAACAAGTGACATCAATAAGGGATCATAGCTTTCAGCTGGATTCACCTGGTCAGTCTGTGTCATTGAAAGAGCAGATGTTCTTAATGTTTTGTCCACTCAGTGTTTATCTCTCTGTTACGTGTGGGAATTCTACGGAACAGGTTTCGGAAAATAAAATCACCTGTAGCTGATTTACTGGTGTTTTTACAATCTTTTATGCCCCCCCCCCTTCAATTTTTTTAAAATAAAATTAAAATGTACTTGGGTGGCCAAATTCGGGCCAGCAGAGAGTGGATTACGTGGCTGGAGGAATGTGTCAGTACATTTACATTTACATTTAAGTCATTTAGCAGACGCTCTTATCCAGAGCGACTTACAAATTGGTGCATTCACCTTATGATATCCAGTGGAACAGCCACTTTACAATAGTGCATCTAACTCAGTAGTCTATAGTAAACTACATCACCTGTATTATAGACATACTGTCTGGTTGTTTCACGTTGAGAATCTCTAGCCAGGCTATAGAACACACAGAGGTTCTAAACCACGTTGTCACAATCACACACTTAGTCCTATTACCTCAGCGTGACACGCAGTGAGAGGATTACATGTCTTTGTGCTACGCTCACGTTTAGACTGCAGACGGGCATCAGGCTACAAGTGCTGCTCGTTGGATGAGAATATTGGTATGTTTTGGTGTGTTATAATGGTGATGTCTGTGTTTGGCTTTATTGTGAACACCTTTTTTACATTTTTTTATTAATTAAACGTTTTTACAGCTGAAACCCATAGTTGGTGAGAACTGCCACGTTTGATTGCGATATTCCAATAAAGAAGTTGCTTCGAACAACAAAACATTTCCATCCTAAAATGTACTGCAGCTTTACTTCAATGCTGCATGTTCCTCTCCTCCATTTTATCAACACAAACAATAACCAGGTCGCTGGTGGGCGAACAGTGGCGCTGTTTCCCCCTCTATCAGGATATCAGCTTTACAAGTGTCCCAAACTAGCTGGAAACAGATGTGAATATAGCGAGTAGAGAGTCATATAGAGAGAGTCATTCCATATAGAGAGAGTCATTCCATACAGAGAGAGTCATTCCATAAAGAGAGTCATTCCATATAGAGAGAGTCATTCCATACAGAGAGAGTAATTCCATATAGAGAGAGTCATTCCATACAGAGAGAGTCATTCCATACAGAGAGAGTCATTCCATATAGAGAGAGTCATTCCATATAGAGAGAGTCATTCCATATAGAGAGAGTCATTCCATATAGAGAGAGTCATTCCATACAGAGAGAGTCATTCCATATAGAGAGAGTCATTCCATATAGAGAGAGTCATTCCATACAGAGAGAGTCATTCCATATAGAGAGAGTCATGTAGAGAGAGTCATTCCATACAGAGAGAGTCATTCCATAAAGAGAGTCATTCCATATAGAGAGAGTCATTCCATACAGAGAGAGTCATTCCATATAGAGAGAGTCATTCCATATAGAGAGAGTCATTCCATATAGAGAGAGTCATTCCATATAGAGAGAGTCATATAGAGAGAGTCATATAGAGAGAGTCATTCCATAAAGAGAGTCATTCCATATAGAGAGAGTCATTCCATACAGTCAGAGTCATTCCATAAAGAGAGTCATTCCATACAGAGAGAGTCATTCCATAAAGAGAGTCATTCCATATAGAGAGAGTCATTCCATACAGTCAGAGTCATTCCATACAGAGAGAGTCATTCCATATAGAGAGAGTCATTCCATATAGAGAGAGTCATTCCATATAGAGAGAGTCATTCCATATAGAGAGAGTCATTCCATACAGTCAGAGTCATTCCATATAGAGAGAGATTCCATATAGAGAGAGTCATTCCATACAGTCAGAGTCATTCCATATAGAGAGAGTCATATAGAGAGAGTCATTCCATACAGAGAGAGTCATTCCATATAGAGAGAGTCATTCCATATAGAGAGAGTCATTCCATACAGAGAGAGTCATTCCATACAGAGAGAGTCATTCCATATAGAGAGAGTCATTCCATACAGAGAGAGTCATTCCATACAGAGAGAGTCATTCCATACAGAGAGAGTCATTCCATATAGAGAGAGTGATTCCATATAGAGAGAGTCATTCCATACAGAGAGAGGCATTCCATACAGAGAGAGTCATTCCATACAGAGAGAGTCATTCCATACAGAGAGAGTCATTCCATATAGAGAGAGTCATTCCATATAGAGAGAGTCATTCCATATAGAGAGAGTCATTCCATATAGAGAGAGTCATTCCATACAGAGAGAGTCATTCCATACAGAGAGAGTCATTCCATATAGAGAGAGTCATTCCATATAGAGAGAGTCATTCCATATAGAGAGAGTCATTCCATATAGAGAGAGTCATTCCATACAGAGAGAGTCATATAGAGAGAGTCATATAGAGAGAGTCATGTAGAGAGAGTCATTCCATCATGACTTGCATCTTGTTGAAAACAGGTTGCAAATCAATATTTCAAATAAGCTATTTTAGTTCCTGTCTTAACAGTGTTTCCTTTGATCATCCATGAAGGTTCGTTGTTGTAGGAAGTGAAATGTATTTAATTATTTATAATATAATGGTTTCTGATGTAGAGACCGCCCGACTGGTCACACGGACCTCCCCGACTGGTCACACGGACCTCCCCGACTGGTCACACGGACCCCCCCGACTGGTCACACGGACCCCTCCGACTGCTCACACGGACCCCCCCGACTGCTCACACGGACACCATGGTGTAACCAGGTTGTAACCAGGATACAGGACACCCTGCATTACATGGTGTAACCAGGCTCTAACCAGGATACAGGACACCCTTCATTACATGGGGAGACCAGGTTCAAACCAGGATAGAGGACACCCTTCATTACATGGTGTAACCAGGTTCTAACCAGGTTAGAGGACACCCTGCATTACATGGGGAGACCAGGTTCTAACCAGGATACAGGACACCCTGCATTACATGGTGTAACCAGGCTCTAACCAGGATACAGGACACCCTTCATTACATGGTGTAACCAGGCTCTAACCAGGATACAGGACACCCTGTATTACATGGTGTAACCAGGCTCTAACCAGGATACAGGACACCCTGCATTACATGGTGTAACCAGGCTCTAACCAGGATTTAGGACACCCTGTATTACATGGTGTAACCAGGCTCTAACCAGGATACAGGACACCCTTCATTACATGGTGTAACCAAGTTCTAACCAGGATACAGGACACCCTACATTACATGGTGTAACCAGGTTCTAACCAGGATACAGGACACCCTTCATTACATGGTTTAACCAGGCTCTAACCAGGATACAGGACACCCTTCATTGCATGGTGTAACCAGGCTCTAACCAGGATACAGGACACCCTTCATTACATGGTGTAACCAAGTTCTAACCAGGATACAGAACACCCTACATTACATGGTGTAACCAGGTTCTAACCAGGATACAGGACACCCTTCATTACATGGTGTAACCAGGCTCTAACCAGGATACAGGACACCCTGCATTACATGGTGTAACCAGGTTCTAACCAGGATACAGGACACCCTTCATTACATGGTGTAACCAGGTTCTAACCAGGATATAGGACACCCTACATTACATGGTGTAACCAGGCTCTAACCAGGATACATGACACCCTGCATTACATGGTGTAACCAGGTTCTAACCAGGATACAGGACACCCTTCATTACATGGTGTAACCAGGTTCTAACCAGGATACAGGACACCCTACATTACATGGTGTAACCAGGTTCTAACCAGGATACAGGACACCCTTCATTGCATGGTTTAACCAGGCTCTAACCAGGATACAGGACACCCTTCATTGCATGGTGTAACCAGGCTCTAACCAGGATACAGGACACCCTGCATTACATGGTGTAACCAGGTTCTAACCGGGATACAGGACACCCTTCATTACATGGTGTAACCAGGCTCTAACCAGGATACAGGACACCCTTC
>NC_092086.1:115460630-115525630 GCF_045679555.1 Salvelinus alpinus | reverse complement strand
AAATATATAAATATTAGATTGAGCAATGTCAGAGTGTCATTGACTAAAATACAGTAGAATAGAAAACAGTATATACATATGAGATGAGTAAAACAGTATGTAAACATTATTAAAGTGACTAGTGTTCCATTATTAAAGTGACCAGTGTTCCATTATTAAAGTGACCAGTGTTCCATTATTAAAGTGGCCAGTGATTCCATGTCTATGTATAGAGGGCAGCAGCCTCTAAGGTGCAGGGTTGAGTAACCGGGTGGTAGCCGGCTAGTGATGGCTATTTAACAGTCTGATGGCCTTGAGATAGAGGCTGTTTTTCCGTCTCTCGGTCCCTGCTTTGATGCACCTGTACTGACCTCGCCTTCTGGATGGTAGCGGGGTGAACAGGCAGTGGCTCAGGTGGTTGTTGTCCTTGATGATCTTTTTGGCCTTCCTGTGACATCGGGTGGTGTAGGTGTCCTGGAGGGCAGGTAGTTTGTCCACGGTAATGCATTGTGCAGACCTCACTACCCTCTGGAGAGCCTTACAGTTGTGGGCGGAGCAGTTGCCGTACCATGTGGTGATACAGCCCGACAGGATGCTCTCAATTGTGCATCTGTAAAAGTTTGTGAGGGTTTAAGTGGCCAAGACACATTTCTTCATCCTCCTGAGGTTGTTGTGCGTTTTTCACCACACTGTCTGTGTGGGTGGTCCATTTCAGATTGTCAGGGATGTGTACACCAAGGAACTTGAAGCTTTCCACCTTCTCCACTGCTGTCTCTCTGCTGTTTCTTGAAGTCCACGATCAGCTCCTTTGTTTTGTTGACATTGAGTGTGAGGTTATTTTCCTGACACCACACTCCGAGGGCCCTCACTTCCTCCCTGTAGGCTGTCTCATCATTGTTGGTAATCAGGCCTACTACTGAAAACTTCATGATTGAGTTGGAAGCGTGCAAGGCCAAGCAGTTATGGGCGAACAGGGAGTACAGGAGGGGGCTGAGCATGCACCCTTGTGGGGTCCCAGTGTTGAGGATCAGCGAAGTGGAGATGTTGTTTCCTACCTTAACCACCTGGGGGGGCGGCCAGACAGGAAGTCCAGGACCCAATTGCACAGGGCAGGGTTGAGACCCAGGGCCTGAAGCTTAATGATGAGCTTGAATGGTACTATGGTGTTGAATGCTGAGCTGTAGTCAATGAACAGCATTCTTACATAGGTATTCCTCTTGTCCAGATGGGATAGGGCAGTGTGCATTGTGCTGGCGTTTGCATCGTCTGTGGACCTATTGGGTCGGTAAGCAAATTGAAGTTGGTTTAGGGTGTCAGGTAAGGTAGAGGTGATATGGTCCTTGACTAGTCTTCACGGGAGCTCATGTTGCGCAACATTTCTATAGGCTATGCAATTGCGTGAGAAAACAGAGTGATGGCCTCTATTAAAAAGAGGAGGATCAGCTTTCTATAGGCTATGCAATTGCGTGAGAAAACAGAGTGATGGCCTCTATTAAAAATTGTTTTGATGCTAGTGGGTATATTAAGTTAGGGCAGTTGTGCAGTGCGATGGCGTTTGCATCGTCTGTGGATCTATTGAGGTGGTAAGGAAATTGAACTGAGTCTAGGGTGTCAGGTAAGGTAGAGGTGATATGATAGGATCCTTAACCAATATCGTGACTTGACTTTAACATTAATCTGAAGATTGCTATTTATCTAATTAACGTACTATGTTTAATTGTACCCATATTAAATTAACCATGTAACAATTAACTCATTAGGATCTGGGGCACCACGGGAGCGGTTCTTTAAAGAGTTACCATCTCCCGAATGAAACTCTATAAGGTATTTACCTATCACATCAATAAAAAGTCAACTAATTACTCATAACCTCGTATCATATCATCATTCTGAACAGAGGTAACCTCCTTGCCTCTGCAAAAACCCAACCCTTACTTATGATTCAGTACTACACAAATTTGATTAATTATTTATTTACTAGGTAGTTAAATGAGAATACAGGATAAACATACACACTCTGCACTGGTTATTGACTGGAGACTTAATATGCTGGCAACAGGTCTCTAGTGGAATGACAACAACATGGATGCTTGTTAAGGAAGAGATAGAGAGAGAGAGAGAGAGAGAGAGAGAGAGAGAGAGAGAGAGAGAGAGAGAGAGAGAGAGAGAGAGAGAGAGAGGGACAGATACACGTAACATTGCCACATTCAGAAACTACTCTCACCTACATTAACCATATACTTTGCACACGGACCGTCGCTCACTTTGAGCAGGAAACCATAAATGTATTTAGGTGAAATGCCTGTGTTCACCGGGGATCTCTTTGTGAACGGGGCAGCCTTGGAAAGGGGGGGTTGGGCCTTGTAAGGCTCTGATTGTCCAAAATGGTTCAAACATATCTTCTACTGTTCTTATTTGTAGTGTGGTCTTGAACAGAACTACAGAGTAGATCTTTTTGTTCCATTCGCTCTTTGAAGATAGGACATCACAAAATAACAAAACAACATTATATTAGTGTTCTGTAGATCGCCTCTGACCATTTCCCACATTCTACGTCAGACATATTGTTCCAGTATTCGCTTTTGAATGGGTTTCAGCAGGGGGAAAAAAGTCTGTTGAGACAAAGTACATCCAATGTACATGGAGTACATGTACATGGAGAGCACAGGCCTGGATCTTCATCCCTTGATTTACAACAGGACTTGAGTTGTTAATTCCCACCAGTTCTTTCCTCCCCCCTCTATGGGTGAGAGGGGTTCTGATTGAAGTTAATCTTTGCAAACCTGATCTGACCTATTTGCATTCTCGTGGACAGTCGTGATGCTAGCCTCTCAAAGCACTTCATGATCACAGAAGTGAGTGCTACGGGGGCGATAGTCATTTATTTCAATTAGCTTTGTTTTCTTGGGTACAGGAACAATGGTGGACTTCTTGAAGGAAGTGGGGACAGAAGACTGGGATAAGGAGAGATTGAATATGTCCGTAAACACTCCAGCCAGCTGGTCTGCGCATGCTCTGAGGACGCGGCTAGGGATGCCGTTTGGGCCGGCAGCCTTGCGAGGGTTAACACGCTTAAATGTCTTACTCACATCGGCCACGGAGAAGGAGATCTCACAGTCCTTGGTAGTGGGCCGCATCAGTGGCACTGTGTTATCCTCAAAGCGGGCGAAGAAGGTGTTTAGCTTGTTCGGGAGCAAGACATCCGTGTCCGTGACGTGGCTGGTTTTCCCTTTGTAGTCCGTGATTGTCTGTAGACCCTGCCACATACGTCTCGTGTCTGAGCCGTTGAATTGCGACTCCACTTTTGTCTCTGTACTGATGCTTTGCCTTTTTGATTGCATTACGGAGAGATTGGATATTCGTTTTCTAAGGCTAAATTGGACCTTGATTTTCTAAGGAGAAATCAGACATGACATAACATTTGTATTTATACTGTATTTTGAATGGCGCATTCTAACTGAAAATGAAAGATGTCCTCTGAGACAAGTGAACAGTTCCCCACCTCCTAATAACAGTCTCTTCCATCTCCTCCTAATAACAGTCCATTCCATCTCTTCCTAATAACAGTCCCATCCATCTCCTCCTTTAATTTATGCCCCCACTTCTCCAAGTCGATCATTTTCAAGTCAGGCACAGTGTGCGGATCCACAATGTGACCTGTGACCAATTGCCTCAGCAGGGCCTCAGCAGTGCCTCAGCGGGAACTCAGCAGGGCCCAGAGGGGCAGAGGCTCTCCATCTGCTGTTGAGGGGTCGTTAGGCAGATGCCAAACTGGACAAGATCCACGACAGATTGGCCCTTTATCGCCCAGGATTGGGCAGAAGGGTGGGGGGGGGGGGGGGGGGGGTGCAGGAGGAGGGTGTAGGGTGGTGGGGGGTGCATGGATGATTGGACAGGAGGAGAGTGTGGTTGAGGGTTGGTGTGGGAGTGCACAAGGTGAGACAGTTGATGAATAGAGCCCATTGTGAGGTCATCAGTCAACGATGAATAGAGTCCATTGTGAGGTCATCAGTCATCGCTCCTCTTCTCCAGCAAACAAGAAGGACCTCCTGGATGTAAACACATGAAGTTAACAGATAGGGGACGATAGAGAGAGAGAGATCAACTAGCCTCTTGACCCTACCTCTGGCCAATGGAAAAACACTATAAAGGTTTACTACTGCTGACCAATGGAAAGGCGTCGAGTTGGTTAGCTTAGTTGTCATTTAAGCTTATTGTTGTAACTTGAGTGTTGTCTCTGTAGTTGATGATGCCGCAGGCAATACAGTCAAAGTCTCCCTGTCACATACATCTGAAAGGTGGTCGGACAGGAAGACACGCTGCCTGTCCTACTGTCTTCTCTGTGTAGCCTACTGCTATGGTTAGCTTTAGACAAATACATAGACAAAACCCCAGAAAGTACTGTTCTGGCTTCCAGCTATTAATTTCACTGGATTTAACATCCAGACTGTTCCACAAACAACAATTTTTTTTCTGAGCCACTGCTCAACCAACCCGTGACAGCCAAACCCTTCATATATCCCCTAGCTGTAATTTAAGAGGAGCCACTGCTCAACCAACCCATGACAGCCAAACCCTTCATACAGTGGGGAGAACAAGTATTTGATACACTGTCAATTTTGCAGGTTTTCCTACTTACAAAGCATGTAGAGGTCTGTACTTTTTATCATAGGTACACTTCAACTGTGAGAGATGGAATCTAAAACAAAAATCCAGAAAATCACATTGTATGAATTTTAAGTAATTAATTTGCATTTTATTGCATGACATAAGTATTTGATCACCTACCAACCAGTAAGAATTCCGGCTCTCACAGACCTGTTAGTTTTTCTTTGAGAAGCCCTCCTGTTCTCCACTCATTACCTGTATTAACTCCACCTGTTTGAACTCGTTACCTGTATAAAAGACACCTGTCCACACACTCAATCAAACAGACTCCAACCTCTCCACAATGGCCAAGACCAGAGAGCTGTGTAAGGACATCAGGGATAAAATTGTATACCTGCACAAGGCTGGGATGGGCTACAGGACAATAGAAAAACAGCTTGGTGAGAAGGCAACAACTGTTGGCGCAATTATTAGAAAATGGAAGACGTTCAAGATGACGGTCAATCACCCTCGGTCTGGGGCTCCATGCAAGATCTCACCTCGTGGGGCATCAATGATCATGAAGAAGGTGAGGGATCAGCCCAGAACTACACGGCAGGACCTGGTCAATGACCTGAAGAGAGCTGGGACCACAATCTCAAAGAAAACCATTAGTAACACACCACGCCGTCATGGATTAAAATCCTGCAGTGCACGCAAGGTCCCCCTGCTCAAGCCAGTGCATGTCCAGGCCCGTCTGAAGTTTGCCAATGACCATCTGGATGATCCAGAGGAGGAATGGGAGAAGGTCATGTGGTCTGATGAGACAAAAATAGAGCTTTTTGGTCTAAACTCCACTCGCCGTGTTTGGAGGAAGAAGAAGGATGAGTACAACCCCAAGAACACCATCCCAACCGTGAAGCATGGAGGTGGAAACATCATTCTTTGGGGATGCTTTTCTGCAAAGGGGACAGGACGACTGCACTGTATTGAGGGAAGGATGGATTTGGCCATGTATCGCGAGATCTTGGCCAACAACCTCCTTCCCTCAGTAAGAGCATTGAAGATGGGTCGTGGCTGGGTCTTCCAGCATGACGACGACCCGAAACACACAGCCAGGGCAACTAAGGAGTGGCTCCGTAAGAAGCATTTCAAGGTCCTGGAGTGGCCTAGACAGTCTCCAGACCTGAACCCAATAGAAAATCTTTGGAGGGAGCTGAAAGTCCGTATTGCCCAGCGACAGCCCCGAAACCTGAAGGATCTGGAGAAGGTCTGTATGGAGGAGTGGGCCAAAATCCCTGTTGCAGTGTGTGCAAACCTGGTCAAGAACTACAGGAAACGTATGAACTCTGTAATTGCAAACAAAGGTTTCTGTACCAAATATTAAGTTCTGCTTTTCTGATGTATCAAATACTTATGTCATGCAATAAAATGCAAATTAAATACTTAAAAATTATACAATGTGATTTTCTGGATTTTTGTTTTAGATTCTGTCTCTCACAGTTGAAGTGTACCTATGATAAAAATGACAGACCTCTACATGCTTTGTAAGTAGGAAAACCTGCAAAATCGGCGGTGTATCAAATACTTGTTCTCCCCACTGTATATCCCCTAGCTGTAATTTAAGATGAGCCAATTCTCAACCAACCCATGACAGCCAAACCCTTCATATATCCCCTAGCTGTAATTTAAGATGAGCCACTGCTCAACCAACCCATGACAGCCAAACCCTTCCTATACCCCCTAGCTGTAATTTAAGATAAGCCAATTCTCAACCAACCCATGACAGCCAAACCCTTCCTATACCCCCTAGCTGTAATTTAAGAGGAGCCACTGCTCAACCAACCCATGACAGCCATGAAGCAGACAAGCAGAATAAAAGGAAGACGAGGGAAATTGAAAAATCGTTGTGGCATGTTAGGAGTCGGCCGTGAGGTTCAAACCAGACCTGGGATACGTCCCAAATAGCACCCTATTCCCTAAGAAGAATATGAGCCCTTGGTCCAAAGTAGTGCACTTCATAGTGGATAGGTACCGTTTGGGACACGCCCATTGGTTAGTAGAAAAATAGCAGCTACAGGCTGATGTTTAATGCTCTGGGTGAAAGCAGAGAGGACGTGTCCTTATAACCCCGCTCACAGAAGGACAGGACGTTTAGACCACAGAGGACACAACATTTACATAAACAAATAAAACTTCTCAGCCACTCGTATTCATTAGCATACCAGGAGTTAGATAAAACATTGGTTTTATTTTACAGTCGTCATGCAGTGATTCATCATAGCTTCAGCTCTGGGTGTTGGAATACAGGGTTCTGAGTCCCAAAATAGAACACTGTTCTCTTTAGTGCACTTCTTTTCACCAGGACCCATTGGGCACTATTTAGGGAATGGGGTGCTATTTGGAACACAACCCCAGAGTTTCAGCTCCGAGTGTTTGAAGAGAAAGAACTAGAAATAGCAACACAACGCTAGTCTGTCCACGTTTTTTTTTCAAATTTCAGAAAGACTCTCGGCGTTGTTAAAGCTACATAACAATATTCCTTTGACAGAAGAGACACAAGGACAAAGCAATTAGGCACAGTCAAAGTTTCTAGGATGAATGCGAAACAAAATCTTTTCACGCTTTTTTGCTCAATGCTATTATGAGCTCCATAGTTCCGCAATGATGAACTAGTGAGTGAAATGTTCCCAGTAGTCGACTCACTATTCTGTTTGCTGAGACTCTGTTTGCGTTCCAAATGGCACCCTCTTCCCTGTCTACCCTTACAACAGGCAACCTAGCGGTTAAAGAATGTTGGGTCAGTAACTGAAAGGCTGATGGTTCGAATCCCTGTCGATGTGCCCTTCAGCAAGGCACTCAACTTAACTCACTCTGGATAAGAACGTCTGCTAAATTACTAAAAATGTAAATATTTCCAGACTTGTTTTTCGGACTCCTCATTAAAAAAAAAGAAATATAAACCCCACGTGACATCTTTGTTTTTCTGTACGTTTATTTTTCACCACTTCCAGCAGCATCTGGTCTCCCATCCTGGACCAGCCCTGCTTAGCTTCAGAGGCAAGCCGGCAGTGGGATGCAGGGTGTTATGTTGCTGCCAAAATGTACAACTGGAAAAAAAGACAGTGAAAAAAAGTCTAGGGTAACAACCAAAGTCCAGGGTAACAACCAAAGACCAGGGTAACAACCAAAGACCAGGGTAACAACCAAAGTCCAGGGTAACAACCAAAGTCCAGGGTAACAACCAAAGACCAGGGTAACAACCAAAGACCAGGGTAACAACCAAAGTCCAGGGTAACAACCAAAGTCCAGGGTAACAACCAAAGTCCAGGGTAACAACCAAAGTCCAGGGTAACAACCAAAGTCCTGGGTAACAACCAAAGTCCAGGGTAACAACCAAAGTCCTGGGTAACAACCAAAGACCAGGGTAACAACCAAAGTCCAGGGTAACAACCAAAGACCAGGGTAACAACCAAAGACCAGGGTAACAACCAAAGTCCAGGGTAACAACCAAAGACCAGGGTAACAACCAATGTCCTGGGTAACAACCAAAGACCAGGGTAACAACCAAAGTCCAGGGTAATAACCAAAGTCCAGGGTAACAACCAAAGTCCTGGGTAACAACCAAAGTCCAGGGTAACAACCAACGTCCAGGGTAACAACCAAAGTCCAGGGTAACAACCAAAGACCAGGGTAACAACCAAAGTCCAGGGTAACAACCAAAGACCAGGGTAACAACCAAAGTCCAGGGTAACAACCAAAGACCAGGGTAACAACCAAAGTCCAGGGTAACAACCAAAGACCAGGGTAACAACCAAAGTCCAGGGTAACAACCAAAGTCCAAGGTAACAACCAAAGTCCAGGGTAACAACCAAAGTCCAGGGTAACAACCAAAGTCCAAGGTAACAACCAAAGTCCAGGGTAACAACAAAAGACCAGGGTAACAACCAAAGTCCAGGGCAACAGCCAAAGTCCAGGGTAACAACCAAAGTCCAGGGTAACAACCAAAGTCCAGGGTAACAACCAAAGACCAGGGTAACAACCAAAGACCAGGGTAACAACCAAAGAAGGGGAGAATATCAGGAAAGAGGGAGTCATTTGATTTAATTGCATTATCATAAAAACAATTCACAAAAAGAACTATTTTTGGCATCCATTTACTGTTCCTATGTTCTCACATTTCAAAATGATTTCTTTGCAATATTTTGTTTTGATATCAACACGTTAGGGTTTAGGCTTTCTATATCATTATTTTTGTTTGAAATACTAAGAATTTTGTTCTCGACCTTGCTTGATAATATCAGCACAAAAGTAACCCCCTCACGCTTTTACAGGGAAAGACTACCATGCTATTGTTTGAGGAGAGTGCACAATTATGAACTTGAAAAGTTATTAATAAACAAATTAGCCACATTTGGGCAGTCTTGATACAACAGTTTGAACAGAAATGCAATGGTTCATTGGATCAGTCTAAAACGTCCTACATGTGAAACTTCTAATTTGATTTTCACGTGATTTAAAAATAAAATAAAAAATTACATGTGAACTTGCAATTCAACATGTGAAAGTCAGATTTTCACAAGCGAAACTGCAAATTAGATTTTCACTTTCACATGTGTAATTATAAGTTCACATGTGAAAAAACAATCACATTTGATCCATTTCATTCACTAATGTTCTGTATACCGGAATGTAACAACCTATTCATTTGATGCAGTGTATTTCCAGAGCAATTGTAAAAGACTGTGATTGGCTTGAACTTTACATTCAATTAATTAATATGAAAACCTAATTATCAATTGAATCTGTGCAGCTAATTAAAACAGTTATTCTGAGATAGAATCTGTGTAGCTCTCTCTCCCCATCCCTCTCTCTCTCCCCATCCCTCTCTCCCTCCATCCCTCCATCCCTCTCTCCTTCACACTCTCTCTCCCTCTCCCCTCATCCCTCTCTCCCCATCCATCCTTCCTTCCCTCCTTCTCTCCTCATCCATCCATCTCCCTCCCTCTCTCCCTCCTGACCTATCTCCCTCCCTCACTCACTCTCTCCATCCCTCTCTCTCTCTCTCTCTCTCTCTCCCTCACTCACTCTCTCCCTCCCCCTCTCCCTCCCTCTCTCCCCTCCCTCCAGCCCTCACATCCATAACTCCATCTATGAATTTCAGAATGGTTACATTTCCCTCAGCTGTTTACGCTGAAAAGTGACAGAGGTGTCTGAATTGTGGTTGCTTGAATCCCAGATTGCCCATCAGAACAATGAGGCTTTTGTAGAATGTAGAAAATATGGGGTGGGGGAAAAATCCACTTCTGTTGTATTGTCTTAAAAGCTTTCCATTTAGAAGTGATTATAAACCCTTAAACCACCCGTGTCTTTCTGTATCACATCCCCAACTCAACTGTAAAATAACTTCACTACAGTCATCAGAGGAATATAATTATTCACAATGTTCTTTTTCTAAATGTGTTCTGGTTCATTTTTCCACAGTCATTTCCTTGACCTTCACCGCTCAATTACTTTTTCAAAATTGCTGAACTGTTTCATTCACAATCTAGACTAGACTTTCACCTGGACCTTGGTTTTTAGTAATAACCCACTGACAGATGCAGGATCTTAATTTGAAAATTCCTGCACAGCAATAAATGCAAACTTGTAGTCTATTCAAGGTTTAAAAAGGCTTCTACATTTAGTAATTTCCACTTTAAAATGTTGAACTTGATTTGCCCTAATGAAAAATGTATCATGTTTTGGGGCCCCCCAAAAAATGACATTAACTACAATCCACATAATAATTAAAATGTTTTTGTTGCTGCAGGATAATTTTTCTGCTGTCACAAACTAGCTCAAATTAACATCCACCATCTGTATTCTTCAGCTCTTGCAGTACACTGAGGACATCGAAGCTTAAACAAACGCAGGAGGTTTACAGCAGGTGGTGTGGGTTTCCCGCTTTGCCCACTAAAATGTAGCCTACTAATCATTCACCTCAGTCAGCGACGATAGATGTCAGTTGTTTTGATGTGGACTATTCCTTTGTTAATTTACCCATTCGATTATATAAATAGCACAATTCAACAGAACACCTGCTAGGAACACGGCCACTAAATACCTGCGTAGATCACATCAATTATACATTAGATGGAAATGTGTAGAATAATGGCGTTTTCAGTTCTCCTGTTAAATCAGCTTTTTAACCCATACTGTATCTAAATGTATTCAGTTACAATAATGGAATGGTGGAGGTGGAATGTATTGTTATTTACGCCCTCATCTGTTCATTTTATTTTTATTTGTTGATATTTGTGATAAAGACTATGGAACAACTCAACCCTCACCTCTCAACCCTCAACCCTCAACCCTCAACCCTCACCCCTCACCTCTCAACCCTCACCCCTCAACCCTCACCTCTCAACCCTCACCTCTCAACCCTCACCCCTCAACCCTCACCTCTCAACCCTCAACGCTCAACCCTCAACGCTCACCCCTCAACCCTCAACCCTCAACGCTCACCCCTCAACCCTCAACCCTCACCCCTCAACCCTCAACCCTCAACGCTCACCCCTCAACCCTCAACGCTCAACCCTCAACCCTCAACGCTCACCCCTCAACCCTCACCCCTCAACGCTCACCTCTCAACCCTCAACCCTCACCTCTCACCTCAACCCTCACCTCTCACCTCTCAACCCTCAACCCTCAACGCTCAACCCTCAACGCTCAACCCTCAACCCTCACCTCTCAACCCTCACCCCTCAACGCTCACCCCTCAACCCTCAACCCTCAACGCTCAACCCTCAACCCTCAACGCTCACCCCTCAACCCTCAACGCTCACCCCTCAACCCTCAACCCTCAACGCTCAACCCTCAACCCTCAACGCTCACCTCTCAACCCTCAACCCTCACCTCTCACCTCTCAACCCTCAACCCTCAATCCTCACCTCTCAACCCTCAACCCTCAACGCTCAACCCTCAACGCTCAACCCTCAACCCTCACCTCTCAACCCTCACCTCTCAACCCTCAACCCTCAACCCTCAAATCCTCAACGCTCAACCCTCACCCCTCACCCTCAACGCTCAACCCTCACCCCTCAACCCTCAACGCTCAAGCCTCAACCCTCAACGCTCAACCCTCAACTCTCAACCCTCACCTCTCAACCCTCAACCATCAACCCTCACCTCTCAACCCTCAGCTCTCAACCCTCAAAACCTCACCCCTCAACCCTCAACCCTCAACGCTCAACCCTCAACCCTCAACCCTCAACCCTCAACCCTCAACCCTCACCTCTCAACCCTCACCCCTCAACCCTCAACCCTCACCTCTCAACCCTCACCCCTCAACCCTCAACCCTTAACCCTCAACCCTCACCTCTCACCCCTCAACCCTCAACCCTCACCTCTCAACCCTCAACCCTCAACCCTCACCTCTCAACCCTCAACCCTCAACCCTCACCCTCACCTCTCAACCCTCACCTCTCAACCCTCAACCCTCAACCCTCAACCCTCACCTCTCACCCCTCAACCCTCAACCCTCACCTCTCAACGCTCAACCCTCAACCCTCAACGCTCAACCCTCAACTCTCAACCCTCACCTCTCAACCCTCACCCCTCAACCCTCAACCCTCAACCCTCACCTCTCAACGCTCAACCCTCAACCCTCAACGCTCAACCCTCAACTCTCAACCCTCACCTCTCAACCCTAAACCATCAACCCTCAACCCTCACCTCTCAACCCTCACCTCTCAACCCTCACCTCTCAACCCTCAAAACCTCATCCCTCAACCCTCAACCCTCAACGCTCAACCCTCAACCCTCAACCCTCAACCCTCAACCCTCAACCCTCAACCCTCACCTCTCAACCCTCACCCCTCAACCCTCAACCCTCAACCCTCACCTCTCAACCCTCAACCCTCAACCCTTAACCTCAACCCTCAACCCTCACCCCTCACCCCTCAACCCTCAACCCTCACCTCTCAACCCTCAACCCTCACCTCTCAACCCTCAACCCTCACCTCTCAACCCTCACCTCTCAACCCTCAACCCTCAACCATCAACCCTCAACCCTCACCTCTCAACCCTCAACCCTCAACCCTCAACCCTCACCTCTCACCCCTCAACCCTCAACCCTCACCTCTCAACCCTCAACCCTCAACCCTCACCTCTCAACCCTCAACCTTCACCTCTCAACCCTCAACCTTCAACCCTCAACCCTCACCTCTCAACCCTCAACCCTCAACCCTCACCTCTCAACCCTCACCTCTCAACCCTCAACCATCAACCCTCAACCCTCAACGCTCAACCCTCAACCCTCAACCCTCACCTCTCAACGCTCAACCCTCAACCCTCACCTCTCAACCCTCACCTCTCAACCCTCAACCCTCAACCCTCAACCCTCAACCCTCACCTCTCAACCCTCAACCTTCACCTCTCAACCCTCAACCCTCACCCCTCAACGCTCAACCCTCAACCCTCACCTCTCAACCCTCACCTCTCAACCCTCAACCCTCACCTCTCAACCCTCACCCCTCAACCCTCACCCCTCAACCCTCAACGCTCAACCCTCAACCCTCACCTCTCAACCCTCACCCCTCAACCCTCAACCCTCACCTCTCAACTCTCACCCCTCAACCCTCAACCCTCACCTCTCAACCCTCAACCCTCACCTCTCAACCCTCAACCCTCACCCTCACCTCTCAACCCTCACCTCTCAACCCTCAACCCTCAACCCTCAACCTCTCACCCCTCAACCCTCAACCCTCAACGCTCACCTCTCAACCCTCAACCCACAAACCCTCACCCCTCACCCCTCAACCCTCAACCCTCACCTCTCAACCCTCAACCCTCAACCCTCAACCCTCAACCCTCACCTCTCAACCCTCAACCCTCAACCCTCACCTCTCACCCCTCAACCCTCAACCCTCACCTCTCAACCCTCAACCCTCAACCCTCACCTCTCAACGCTCAACCCTCAACCCTCACCTCTCAACCCTCACCTCTCAACCCTCAACCATCAACCCTCAACCCTCAACGCTCAACCCTCAACCCTCAACCCTCACCTCTCAACGCTCAACCCTCAACCCTCACCTCTCAACCCTCACCTCTCAACCCTCAACCCTCAACCCTCAACCCTCAACCCTCACCTCTCAACCCTCAACCTTCACCTCTCAACCCTCAACCCTCACCCCTCAACGCTCAACCCTCAACCCTCACCTCTCAACCCTCACCTCTCAACCCTCAACCCTCACCTCTCAACCCTCACCCCTCAACCCTCACCCCTCAACCCTCACCCCTCAACCCTCAACGCTCAACCCTCAACCCTCACCTCTCAACCCTCACCCCTCAACCCTCAACCCTCACCTCTCAACTCTCACCCCTCAACCCTCAACCCTCACCTCTCAACCCTCAACCCTCACCTCTCAACCCTCAACCCTCACCCTCACCTCTCAACCCTCACCTCTCAACCCTCAACCCTCAACCCTCAACCCTCACCTCTCACCCCTCAACCCTCAACCCTCAACGCTCACCTCTCAACCCTCAACCCACAAACCCTCACCCCTCACCCCTCAACCCTCAACCCTCACCTCTCAACCCTCAACCCTCAACCCTCAACCCTCAACCCTCACCTCTCAACCCTCAACCCTCAACCCTCACCTCTCACCCCTCAACCCTCAACCCTCACCTCTCAACCCTCAACCCTCAACCCTCACCTCTCAACCCTCAACCCTCAACCCTCACCTCTCAACCCTCACCTCTCAACCCTCAACCATCAACCCTCAACCCTCACCTCTCAACCCTCAACCTTCACCTCTCAACCCTCAACCCTCAACCCTCACCCCTCAACGCTCAACCCTCAACCCTCACCTCTCAACCCTCACCTCTCAACCCTCAACCCTCAACCCTCACCTCTCAACCCTCACCCCTCAACCCTCACCCCTCAACCCTCAACCCTCAACGCTCAACCCTCAACCCTCACCTCTCAACCCTCACCCCTCAACCCTCACCTCTCAACCCTCACCCCTTAACCCTCAACCCTCAACCCTCAACCCTCAACCCTCACCTCTCACCCCTCAACCCTCAACCCTCAACCCTCAACGCTCACCTCTCAACCCTCAACCCACAAACCCTCACCCCTCACCCCTCAACCCTCAACCCTCACCTCTCAACCCTCAACCCTCAACCCTCAACCCTCACCTCTCAACCCTCAAACCTCAACCCTCAACCCTCACCTCTCACCCCTCAACCCTCAACCCTCAACCCTCACCTCTCAACCCTCAACCCTCACCTCTCAACCCTCAACCCTCAACCCTCAACCCAGCCCTGTAAAGAACCAGTTGTATTTATTTCACATTGGAGATCATTTTGTGTACAGCAGTTGCATCTCTGCCTTTAGAGCGCTACTAATGACACGTAACACCGGTACGCTTATTAGCATCACAATGGTCTGTATTGTTAAGTGATTGAAGCATTGTGAGGTTTTGGCATGTGTTGTTAGGGTGTGGGCTTTGTTAAGCAGCTTTGTTAAGCAGAGTTGTGGCTGTGCAGGGACTAGGACTGGTACTGCTGTGTGTGTGCGTGGCCTTTGTGTGTGTGCGTGTGTGTGTGTGTGCATGCCTGCATGCGTGTGTGTGTTATGTGTGTGTGTGTCCATCCGTCCATGTGTGTGTGTGTGCATGACACTCCCAGTTCCTTCCCTCGTCTGTATAAACACTTCATAGTTCCCTGGGCATCATTTCTCCTGTCAAATATAAGGATGCAGGTACCCCCTTAAAACCAGGGGTTGGAATCTTTTAACGGAACAGAACCGAAAACCAGAAAATATACCCCCCCCCCACACACACACACACACACACACACACACACACACACACACACACACACACACTTAAAGGGTACTATTTGGGACACAGCTCAGCCTGTCTATTACAGCTCTATGATAGGGACACATGCTAATTTCATAACCCTCTCTCTCTCTCCCTTCTCTCTCTCCCTCCTTCTCTCCCTTCTCTCTTTCCCTCTCTCTCTCTCCCTCTCTCCTTCCCTCCCTCTCTCCCTCTCTCTCTCTCCCTCTCTCCTTCCCTCCCTCTCTACCTTCTCTCTCCCTCCCTTCTCTCTCTCTCTCCCTCCCTCCCCCTCCCCATCCTTTCTCTCTCTGTCTTCTCTCTCCCTTCTCTCCCTCTCTTCTCTCCCTCCCTCTCTCTCTCTCTCTCTCTTTCCTTCCTTCCTTCCCTCCCTCCCTCTCTTCCTTCTCTCTCCCTCCCTTCTCTCTCTCCCTCCCTCTCCCTCACCCTCTCCCTCTCCTTCTCCCTCGCCCTCCCTCTCCCTCCCTTCTCTCCCTCCCTCCCTTCTCTCTCTCCTCTCTCCCTTCTCTCCCCCCCTCCCTCCCTTCTCTCTCTCCCACCCTCTCCCTCCCTTCCCCCTACTCCCACAATACTGCTCTCCCTCCCTCTCCCTTCTCTCTCTTCCTTCTCCCTTCTCTCTCTCCTCTCTCCCTTCTCGCTCTCCTCTCTCCCTTCTCTCTCTCCTCTCTCCCTTCTCTCTCTCCCTCCCTTCCTTCTCTCTCCCTCCCTCTCCCTCCCGTCTCCCTCCCTCTCCCTCCCTTCTCCCTTCTCTCTCTCCTCTCTCCCTTCTCTCCCTCCCTTCTCTCTCTCCTCTCTCCCTTCTCTCCCTCCCTTCTCCCTCTCCCTCTCCCTCTCCCTCTCTCTCTCTCTCTCCCTCCCTCCCTTCTCTCTCTCCCACCCTCTCCCTCCCTTCTCCCTCCCTCTCCCTCTCCCTCTCCCTCTCCCTCTCCCTCTCCCTCTCCCTCTCCCTCTCCCTCTCCCTCCCTTCCTTCTCTCTCTCCCTCCCTCTCCCTCTACCTTCTCTCTCTCCTCTCTCCTTTCTCTCCATCCCTCCCTTCTCTCTCTCCCACCCTCTCCCTCCCTTCTCCCTACTCCCTCCCTCCCTTCTCTCTCTCCCACCCTCTCCCTCTCCCTCTCCCTCCCTTCCTTCTCTCTCTCCCTCCCTCTCCCTTCTCTCTCTCCTCTCTCCCTCCCTCCCTTCTCTCTCTCCCACCCTCTCCCTCCCTTCTCCCTACTCCTTCCTTCCTGCTCTCCCTCCCTTCTCTCTCTCCTCTCTCCCTTCTCTCTCTCCCACCCTCTCCCCCACCCTCTCCCTCCCTTCTCCCTACTCCCTCCCTCCCTTCTCTCCCACCCTTCAATTGAGATAGATTATTAGGTTGATGTCTCTACTACAATGCAGACAGACATGTCACAATGTCACACTTCAGGTTGATACGTTCTATTACATTTTATCACTACCGGTGAGAGTCTGAAAGCTTCAATTATTTCATTTATCTGTCATTTATTGTGTCGAGCAAGGCACTGTCTACCTCGTGGTGTTAGGTTCTGATCACACGGAATAAAAACTCAAACAGACGACTAGGAAAATCTCAAAACAAGTGTATTCACCCACTGGCTCAAACAGCTGCAAAGACCAGGCATGATGACACAAGCACATATATATGTATAACCTCCTACAAGGCGGGGTCAACTCCTCGCACATCAAGACAGCCAATACTTCTCTGTTGCTAGGCAGAAACTTAAATGGGTTCCTCTCACTGGTGTAGTCATGGCTCTGTCTGATTCTAGAAACTTGGTGGGCGTGGAAGTGTATGAGATAGGACTGTAGTAGCAGGGTTGTTGTAGTGGGCCCCTCTGTGTGAGATAGGACTGTAGTAGCAGGGTCGTTGTAGTGGGCCCCTCTGTGTGAGATAGGACTGTAGTAGCAGGGTCGTTGTAGTGGGCCCCTCTGTGTGAGATAGGACTGTAGTAGCAGGGTCGTTGTAGTGGGCCCCTCTGTGTGAGATAGGACTGTAGTAGCAGGGTCGTTGTAGTGGGCCCCTCTGTGTGAGATAGGACCGTAGTAGCAGGGTCGTTGTAGTGGGCCCCTCTGTGTGAGAGAGGACTGTAGTAGCAGGGTCGTTGTGGTGGGCCCCTCTGTGTGAGATAGGACCGTAGTAGCAGGGTCGTTGTGGTGGGCCCCTCTGTGTGAGATAGGACCGTAGTAGCAGGGTCGTTGTGGTGGGCCCCTCTGTGTGAGAGAGGACCGTAGTAGCAGGGTCGTTGTGGTGGGCCCCTCTGTGTGAGAGAGGACCGTAGTAGCAGGGTCGTTGTGGTGGGCCCCTCTGTGTGAGAGAGGACCGTAGTAGCAGGGTCGTTGTGGTGGGCCCCTCTGTGTGAGAGAGGACCGTAGTAGCAGGGTCGTTGTGGTGGGCCCCATTGGCCCCCCTCCCAGAGGTTTCTTCTCACTTCATCTGTTAACTTGACCCCGAGCTGAATTCCTCGCTCCTCGGTGTGTTCAATAAAGACGTGAACACGTTAAATTGTTTTGTGTGATATTAGTTTAAGCAGAGTGTGTTTGTCTATTGTTGTGACTTTAGATGAAGATCAGATCAAATGTGATGACCAATTGATGCTGAAATCCAGGTAATTCCAAAGGGTTGACATACGTTTTCTTGCCGCTGTATATTTCAAGCTAGAATCCAACAGTGGTAACAGTGGTAACAGTGGTAACAGTGGTAACAGTGGTAACAGTGGTAACAGTGGTAACAGTGGTAACAGTGGCAACGTGTTACATATACGTGCCCTACACTACAAGCAACTTACCATCTGAGAAACATGTTAATCACACAACAATCTGTGCTGATTAGATTACTGTCATTTCCCAATAACAATACATTTAGAATTACACTGGATTAAATCTATAATGTGTCAGAACGTAGACTGAATTATATCCCTGAGTGACGTGTTGTCAGAACGTAGACTGAATTATATCCCTGAGTGACGTGTTGTCAGAACGTAGACTGAATTATATCCCTGAGTGAATGTAACGAGTTCGCTGAGAGTCGGGAAGCTATTTCAGGAAGTGTTTTAATAAATAAATGAAACAGTGACCACGAAGCACAAACAACGCACCGACATCAAAACAGAGTCAGCAACACCCGAGGAAAGAGCCAAGGGGAGGGACAGATACAGGGAAGATAATCAGGGAGGTGATGGAGTCCAGGTGAGGGACAGATACAGGGAAGATAATCAAGGAGGTGATGGAGACCAGGTGAGGGACAGATACGGGGAAGATAATCAAGGAGGTGATGGAGTCCAGGTGAGGGACAGATACAGGGAAGGTAATCAAGGAGGTGATGGAGTCCAGGTGAGTGACAGATACAGGGAAGATAATCAAGGAGGTGATGGAGTCCAGGGGAATGACAGATACAGGGAAAATAATCAAGGAGGTGATGGAGTCCAGGTGAGTGACAGATACAGGGAAGATAATCAGGGAGGTGATGGAGTCCAGGTGAGGGACAGATACAGGGAAGATAATCAAGGAGGTGATGGAGTCCAGGTGAGGGACAGATACAGGGAAGATAATCAAGGAGGTGATGGAGTCCAGGTGAGTGACAGATACAGGGAAGATAATCAAGGAGGTGATGGAGTCCAGGTGAGGGACAGATACAGGAAGATAATCAAGGAGGTGATGGAGTCCAGGTGAGGGACAGATACAGGGAAGATAATCAAGGAGGTGATGGAGTCCAGGTGAGGGACAGATACAGGGAAGATAATCAAGGAGGTGATGGAGTCCAGGTGAGGGACAGATACAGGGAAGATAATCAAGGAGGTGATGGAGTCCAGGTGAGGGACAGATACAGGGAAGATAATCAAGGAGGTGATGGAGACCAGGTGAGGGACAGATACAGGGAAGATAATCAAGGAGGTGATGGAGTCCAGGTGAGGGACAGATACAGGGAAGATAATCAAGGAGGTGATGGAGTCCAGTTGAGGGACCGATACAGGGAAGATAATCAAGGAGGTGATGGAGCCAAGGGGAGGGACAGATACAGGGAAGATAATCAAGGAGGTGATGGAGTCCAGGTGAGGGACAGGTACAGGGAAGATAATCAAGGAGGTGATGGAGTCCAGGTGAGGGACAGATACAGGGAAGATAATCAAGGAGGTGATGGAGTCCAGGTGAGGGACAGATACAGGGAAGATAATCAAGGAGGTGATGGAGTCCAGGTGAGGGACAGATACAGGGAAGATAATCAAGGAGGTGATGGACTCCAGGTGAGGGACAGATACAGGGAAGATAATCAAGGAGGTGATGGAGTCCAGGGGAGGGACAGATATAGGGAAGATAATCAAGGAGGTGATGGAGTCCAGGTGAGGGACAGATACAGGGAAGATAATCAGGGAGGTGATGGAGTCCAGGTGAGTGACAGATACAGGGAAGATAATCAGGGAGGTGATGGAGTCCAGGTGAGGGACAGATACAGGGAAGATAATCAAGGAGGTGATGGAGTCCAGGTGAGTGACAGATACAGTCCAGGAGTATAAGTGACAATGAGGTGTTGTCAGACAGACAGAATAATATCCCTGAGTGACGTGTTGTCAGACAGACAGAATAATATCCCTGAGTGACATGTTGTCAGACAGACAGAATAATATCCCTGAGTGATGTGTTGTCAGACAGACAGAATAATATCCCTGAGTGACATGTTGTCAGACAGACAGGATAATATCCCTGAGTGACATGTTGTCAGACAGACAGGATAATATCCCTGAGTGACATGTTGTCAGACAGACAGAATAATATCCCTGAGTGACATGTTGTCAGACAGACAGAATAATATCCCTGAGTGACGTGTTGTCAGACAGACAGAATAGTATCCCTGAGTGACATGTTGTCAGACAGACATGATAATATCCCTGAGTGACATGTTGTCAGACAGACAGAATAATATCCCTGAGTGACCTGTTGTCAGACAGACAGAATAATATCCCTGAGTGACATGTTGTCAGACAGACAGGATAATATCCCTGAGTGATGTGTTGTCAGACATGTAAAGCCTTGTAGCCCCTCTGATCAGTGTAATCATTTATAATGGGACGACAGTAGGAGCAGAGGCTGAGGCTAAGATAATGAATGAAATACACCACACCTTAATAACTGTCCAATCACAACCCACAGGGTAGCAGCGGCAGGTCCTGTGTTCCCGCTATGAAGCAATACCTGATCCACACATGACATTAACATGCTGTATTACAGACATGAATGGATGGAGTGTGGATTTTACTGAAATGGCTACATCTGATTCGACTGCTTGCATCAGTTACCTGATATGGAATAGAGTTCCATGTAGTCATGGCTCTATGTAGTCCTGTGCGCCTCCCATAGTCTGTTCTGGACTTGGGGACTGTGAAGAGACCTCTTGTGGCATGTCTTGTGGGGTTTGCGTGGGTGTCTGAGCTGTGAGCTAGTAGTATTAACAGACAGCTCGGTGCATTCAGCATGTCAACACTTCTTACAAAAACAAGTAATGATGAAGTCAATCTCCCCTCCACTTTGAGCCATGAGAGATTGACATGCATATTATTAATATTAGCTCTCCGTGTACATTTAAGGGCCAGCTGTGCTGCCCTGTTCTGAGCCAATTGTAATTTTCCGAGGTCCCTCTTTGTGGCACCTGACCACACGACTGAACAGTAGTCCAGGTGTGACAAAACCAGGGCCTGTAGGACCTTCCTTGTTGATGGTGTTGTTAAGAAGGTAGAGTAATGCTTTATTATGGACAGACTTCTCCCCATCTTAGCTACTGTTGTACCAATATGTTTTGACCATGACAGTTTGCAATCCAGTGTTACTCCAAGAAGTTTAGTCACTTCAACTTGCTCAATTTCCACATTATTTATTACAAAATTTAGATGAGGTTTAGTGTTTAGTGAATGATTTGTCCCAAATACAATACTTTTAGTTTTGGAAATACTTAGGACCAACGTATTCCTTGCAACACATTCTGAAACTAAATGCAGCTCTTTGTTAAGTGTTGCAGTCATTTCAGTTGCTGTAGTAGCTGACGTGTATAGTGTTGAGTCAACCGCATACATAGACACGTCATTAGTAAAGATTGAAAAAGTAAGGGGCCTAGACAGCTGCCCTGGGGAATTCCTGATTCTACCTGGATTATGTTGGAGAGGCTTCCATTAAAGAACACATTGTTCTGTTAGACAGGTAACTCTTTATCCACATTATAACGAAAGGTGTAAAGCCGTAACACACATGTTTTTTCATCAGCGGAATATGATTGATAATGTCAAAAGCCGCACTGAAGTCTAAGAAAACAGCTCCCACAATTGTTTTAATAATTATTTTCTCTCAGCCAATCATCATCAACTGCCATGCTTGTTGAATGTCCTTCCCTATAATCGTGCTGCAAGTCTGTTGCCAATTTGTTTACAGTAAAATAGCATTGACTATGGATAAAACACTAATTTCTTCCAAAAGCTTACTAAGGGTTGGTAACAGGCTGATTAGTTGGCTATTTGAGCCAATAAAGGGGGCTTTGGTCCAAAGCAGGTCAAAAGTAGTGCACTATATAGGGAATAGAGTTCCATAGGACTCTGGTCTAAAGTAGTGCACTATATAGGGAATAGGGTTCCATAGGGCTCTGGTCTAAAGTAGTGCACTATATAGGGAATAGGGTTCCATAGGGCTCTGGTCTAAAGTAGTGCACTATATAGGGAATAGGGTTCTATAGGGCCCTGGTCTAAAGTAGTGCACTATATATAGGGAATAGGGTTCCATAGGGCTCTGGTCTAAAGTAGTGCACTATAAAGGGAATAGGGTTCCATAGGGCTCTGGTCTAAAGTAGTGCACTATAAAGGGAATAGGGTTCCATCTGTGTTGGTTAACAGTGAGCCCCAGGTGCAGCATGACAGAGACATGATCAGCTACCTTTCTGAGAGACTTTGTAGTTTTGTATAAATACAGATAAATATTACTTTTGTGTGACTCAGTTGTTTACCAAAATTAAGGGCACGTTTATTGGTCAGTGAAAGATGATATTTCTAATTTTCCACTGTGTGTGAAGTAATATAGTAACAACTTGTGGACTGCACTGTGATGCAGAGTAGAGTATATCTGTGGTCCTCAGTGGCTATAGCTAAAGACTGGTGTTACAGCTGACGGAAGAGGGAGTTGGGATGGGGAGGTGAGCTTTGGGGGGGGGGTGGGGGGGGTTCGAGGCTAGCTGTTCGTCTGCTGTGAGGCGGCCCCTTCATCTGACGGTTGACTAGCTGAGATGAGCGTTGTGTTGTAAGCCAGCTGGTGTCACTGGGCCAATCCGGGCCAGATGGGTTCGGCTCCAACCTGAGACTCACTGTCTCACCGTCTCCTGTCCCCAGGGGAGCTGTTACTCAGTCTAGGCCAGTCTCATCAGTAGAGAATGGGAAACTGTTCTATTCATATGGATAATTATCACCTTAGCTGAGAGACGCCAAAATAAAGTAGTGTCCAAATAAAGACACAAGCAGACTTTTAGGTAAAACAATTAAAGGAGATTTTTTAGTATATTTCATTTTTACTGTTTTGTTTTACTTCCATTACTCATTACTCCTGGGCTACAGTGCCGAAAGACTGGAAGAAGCAAAAGATCAACATGGAGACTGGAACGTAGCAGGAGATCAACATGGAGACTGGAACGTAGCAGTAGATCAACATGGAGACTGGAACGTAGCAGTAGATCAACATGGAGACTGGAACGTAGCAGGAGATCAACATGGAGACTGGAACGTAGCAGTAGATCAACATGGAGACTGGAACGTAGCAGTAGATCAACATGGAGACTGGAACGTAGCAGTAGATCAACATGGAGACTGGAACGTAGCAGGAGATCAACATGGAGACTGGAACGTAGCAGGAGATCAACATGGAGACTGGAACGTAGCAGTAGATCAACATGGAGACTGGAACGTAGCAGGAGATCAACATGGAGACTGGAACGTAGCAGGAGATCAACATGGAGACTGGAACGTAGCAGTAGATCAACATGGAGACTGGAACGTAGCAGGAGATCAACATGGAGACTGGAACGTAGCAGGAGATCAACATGGAGACTGGAACGTAGCAGTAGATCAACATGGAGACTGGAACGTAGCAGTAGATCAACATGGAGCCTGGAACGTAGCAGGAGATCAACATGGAGACTGGAACGTAGCAGTAGATCAACATGGAGACTGGAACGTAGCAGGAGATCAACATGGAGACTGGAACGTAGCAGGAGATCAACATGGAGACTGGAACGTAGCAGGAGATCAACATGGAGACTGGAACGTAGCAGGATATGAACATGTATTATTGTACATTTTATTTTACTTGTGTCTTTAGCATTGATCGAAGCTAGGTTTTCAAAATTCAAGGAAATTTTAATATATTCCATGGTTTCCAGAAATACTGGTTGGAGGATTATGGATTTCTTGCTTTTTCCCTCCTGATTCTAGGATTTCTTCAACCTGGATTCTGGGAAAAGCAGGGAATTTATTTAAAGTTCCTGGAATTTTTCAACCCTTAGCCTGAAGATAAAGCACAGGCAGCAGAATCAACGAAAGGAAGTTATATCATACAAATATGATATTGTTATTCTGAGCAGACAGCTTTCACTTCGGGCTGTCAAAGCTCCGGGAAGGAGGAAGAGGTGAAAGGCTAATGTGATGAAACGTACCAGTAATCAGGGTTGTGCCACGGTTATCACACAGTAATCTTCAAACATGGCCACCTCTGCCAAGAAAGGATGGCACGCTGCCATCACCATCCCTCCCTGCTTCCCACTTAGTGAGTTTAAGCTCAATGATATAATTAAATATATAATATAATGAGAAATAAGAGAAAGGCAGGGCAGGACAGTTTTATTCTCTGTGTATTTGGCGGCTCCTCTGAGGTATACAAAAGACGTTCCAAACCAACATACCGCTGACTCTGAATGTGGTGAGTTCAATACATTGTTGTTTGTAGTCAGTGCTGCCCGACCCATTGGGCCGGTCCCTGAGGAACAGAATACATCCTAAAATGCTGAAATAAAGCACTGCTGATGTCTGAATGAGGTGGCTTGGATGTTATTGTTTATATACAGCGTTACGTGGAATAGAGTTGTTATGAGTCGGCTCGGATGTTATTGTTTATATATAGAGCTACGTGGAATAGAGTTGTTATGAGTTGGCTTGGATGTTATTGTATATATACAGAGCTACGTGGAATAGAGTTGTTATGAGGTGGCTTGGATGTTATTGTTTATATACAGAGCTACGTGGAATAGAGTTGCTATGAGTTAGCTTGGATGTTATTGTTTATATACTGTACAGTGTTGCACTAGATCACAGAGGTTGAAAAGTATTATATTGTTGCTGTACCTAGCTGCCCGACACCATCGAGAGCTGAATGTGGTGGGTTGAATAACGCTGCCATGTGTTCTCTGTGTGTTTGTTTGTTTACATGCCCTACACAACAGAGAGGTTTTCTGAGTACATACACTCAGCTTAGCCTTTGTGTGACTCCATCCTTCTTGAATTATTCATGAGGCTGGAAAATTACAGGAATATCCATGTTAAAATCCATCAACTTTACCGTGAATTATTCAGACGGATGGCTTGATGGGCGGACGGAGGGAAAGAGGGAAAGCAGCTTTTTCCGGCCTCCATGCTCCACACACAGCAGACATTATTACACCCGTAAGAGGATATGCCCTTCACTTCCTCCCCCTATGAATCATGTCTCCTCTTTTCACTTTGGAAACAGGCTGATTCTTCATTCATCGACGTGAGAGTTATATAATATTTCCGGTGTCCCTTTCATCGTCAAAACTCTTAATATTTATACAATAACTGTTATTTGATAATCTTTCCCATGAATACAGTATTTGTGCCTTCGCTACGTTGACAGTGTTTATGTTCCCTGTCAAAACACCAAGAGGCCATCAAATATTTGTTGTACTCCTTACTGTACCTGTTGTGCTCCTTACTGTACCTGTTGTGCTCCTTACTGTACCTGTTGTGCTCCTTACTGTACCTGTTGTACTCCTTACTGTACCTGTTGTACTCCTTACCGTACCTGTTGTGCTCCTTACTGTACCTGTTGTGCTCCTTACCGTACCTGTTGTGCTTCTTACCGTACCTGTTGTGCTCCTTCCTGTACCTGTTGTGCTCCTTACCGTACCTGTTGTGCTCCTTACCGTACCTGTTGTGCTCCTTACTGTACCTGTTGTGCTCCTTACCGTACCTGTTGTGCTCCTTACTTTACCTGTTGTGCTCCTTCCTGTACCTGTTGTGCTCCTTACTGTACCTGTTGTGCTCCTTACTGTACCTGTTGTGCTCCTTACCGTACCTGTTGTGCTCCTTACTGTACCTGTTGTGCTCCTTACTGTACCTGGTGTGCTTCTTACCGTACCTGTTGTGCTCCTTACCGTACCTGTTGTGCTCCTTACTGTACCTGTTGTGCTCCTTACCGTACCTGTTGTGCTCCTTCCTGTACCTGTTGTGCTCCTTACTGTACCTGTTGTGCTCCTTACCGTACCTGTTGTGCTCCTTACCGTACCTGTTGTGCTCCTTACCGTACCTGTTGTGCTCCTTACTGTACCTGTTGTGCTCCTTACCGTACCTGTTGTGCTCCTTACTGTACCTGTTGTGCTCTTTACTGTACCTGTTGTGTTCCTTACCGTACCTGTTGTGCTCCTTACTGTACCTGTTGTGCTCTTTTCCGTACCTGTTGTGCTCCTTCCTGTACCTGTTGTGCTCCTTACTGTACCTGTTGTGCTCCTTACTGTACCTGTTGTGCTCTTTTCCGTACCTGTTGTGCTCCTTACTGTACCTGTTGTGCTCCTTACCGTACCTGTTGTGCTCATTACCGTACCTGTTGTGCTCCTTACTGTACCTGTTGTGCTCCTTCCTGTACCTGTTGTGCTCCTTACTGTACCTGTTGTACTCCTTACTGTACCTGTTGTGCTCCTTACTGTACCTGTTGTGCTCCTTACTGTACCTGTTGTGCTCCTTACTGTACCTGTTGTACTCCTTACTGTACCTGTTGTACTCCTTACCGTACCTGTTGTGCTCCTTACTGTACCTGTTGTGCTCCTTACTGTACCTGTTGTGCTCCTTACGTACCTGTTGTGCTCCTTACCGTACCTGTTGTGCTCCTTACTGTACCTGTTGTGCTCCTTACCGTACCTGTTGTGCTCCTTCCTGTACCTGTTGTGCTCCTTACTGTACCTGTTGTGCTCCTTACCGTACCTGTTGTGCTCCTTACTGTACCTGTTGTGCTCTTTACTGTACCTGTTGTGCTCCTTACCGTACCTGTTGTGCTCCTTACTGTACCTGTTGTGCTCTTTTCCGTACCTGTTGTGCTCCTTCCTGTACCTGTTGTGCTCCTTACTGTACCTGTTGTGCTCCTTACTGTACCTGTTGTGCTCTTTTCCGTACCTGTTGTGCTCCTTACTGTACCTGTTGTGCTCCTTACCGTACCTGTTGTGCTCCTTACCGTACCTGTTGTGCTCCTTACTGTACCTGTTTTGCTCCTTCCTGTACCTGTTGTGCTCCTTACTGTACCTGTTGTACTCCTTACTGTACCTGTTGTGCTCCTTACTGTACCTGTTGTGCTCCTTACTGTACCTGTTGTGCTCCTTACTTTACCTGTTGTACTCCTTACTGTACCTGTTGTACTCCTTACCGTACCTGTTGTGCTCCTTACTGTACCTGTTGTGCTCCTTACTGTACCTGTTGTGCTCCTTACCGTACCTGTTGTGCTCCTTACCGTACCTGTTGTGCTCCTTCCTGTACCTGTTGTGCTCCTTACCGTACCTGTTGTGCTCCTTACCGTACCTATTGTGCTCCTTACTGTACCTGTTGTGCTCCTTACCGTACCTGTTGTGCTCCTTACTTTACCTGTTGTGCTCCTTCCTGTACCTGTTGTGCTCCTTACTGTACCTGGTGTGCTCCTTACTGTACCTGTTGTGCTCCTTACCGTACCTGTTGTGCTCCTTACTGTACCTGTTGTGCTCCTTACTGTACCTGGTGTGCTCCTTACCGTACCTGTTGTGCTCCTTACCGTACCTGTTGTGCTCCTTACTGTACCTGTTGTGCTCCTTACCGTACCTGTTGTGCTCCTTCCTGTACCTGTTGTGCTCCTTACTGTACCTGTTGTGCTCCTTACCGTACCTGTTGTGCTCCTTACCGTACCTGTTGTGCTCCTTACCGTACCTGTTGTGCTCCTTCCTGTACCTGTTGTGCTCTTTACTGTACCTGTTGTGCTCCTTACCGTACCTGTTGTGCTCCTTACTGTACCTGTTGTGCTCTTTTCCGTACCTGTTGTGCTCCCTCCTGTACCTGTTGTGCTCCTTACTGTACCTGTTGTGCTCCTTACTGTACCTGTTGTGCTCTTTTCCGTACCTGTTGTGCTCCTTACTGTACCTGTTGTGCTCCTTACCGTACCTGTTGTGCTCCTTACCGTACCTGTTGTGCTCCTTACTGTACCTGTTGTGCTCCTTCCTGTACCTGTTGTGCTCCTTACTGTACCTGTTGTACTCCTTACTGTACCTGTTGTGCTCCTTACTGTACCTGTTGTGCTCCTTACCGTACCTGTTGTGCTCCTTACCGTACCTGTTGTGCTCCTTACTGTACCTGTTGTGCTCCTTACCGTACCTGTTGTGCTCCTTACCGTACCTGTTGTGCTCCTTACCGTACCTGTTGTGCTCCTTACCGTACCTGTTGTGCTCCTTACTGTACCTGTTGTGCTCCTTACCGTACCTGTTGTGCTCCTTACCGTACCTGTTGTGCTCCTTACTGTACCTGTTGTGCTCCTTACCGTACCTGTTGTGCTCCTTACCGCACCTGTTGTGCTCCTTACTGTACCTGTTGTGCTCCTTACTGTACCTGTTGTGCTCCTTACCGTACCTGTTGTGCTCCTTACCGTACCTGTTTTCCATTTGCTTTGGTTGTAGGTTTAGTGTATTTTCCAACTGTTTCACAGCTTTAGATTCCATTTAAGCCAATCATGCACCACCAACAAAACTCTAGTCTTGGCTCGTTGCTGAGACTTTTACATTCTATTTTCAGGGTTCAGGTAAATCAATTAAGTACATACAGTGGGGAGAACAAGTATTTGATACACTGACAATTTTGCAGGTTTTCCTACTTACAAAGCATGTAGAGGTCTGTAATTTTTATCATAGGTACACTTCAACTGTGAGAGAAGGAATCTAAAACAAAAATCCAGAAAATCACATTGTATGATTTTTAAGTAATTAATTTGCATTTTATTGCATGACATAAGTATTTGATACATCAGAAAAGCAGAACTGAATATTTGGTACAGAAACCTTTGTTTGCAATTACAGAGATCATACGTTTCCTGTAGTTCTTGACCAGGTTTGCACACACTGCAGCAGGGATTTTGGCCCACTCCTCCATACAGACCTTCTCCAGATCCTTCAGGTTTCGGGGCTGTCGCTGGGCAATACGGACTTTCGGCTCCCTCCAAAGATTTTCTATTGGGTTCAGGTCTGGAGACTGGTTAGGCCACTCCAGGACCTTGAGATGCTTCTTACGGAGCCACTCCTTAGTTGCCCTGGCTGTGTGTTTCGGGTCGTTGTCATGCTGGAAGACCGAGCCACGACCCATCTTCAATGCTCTTACTGAGGGAAGGAGGTTGTTGGTAAGATCTCGCGATACATGGCCCCATCCATCCTCCCCTCAATACGGTGCAGTCGTCCTGTCCCCTTTGCAGAAAAGCATCCCCAAAGAATGATGTTTCCACCTCCATGCTTCACGGTTGGGATGGTGTTCTTGGGGTTGTACTCATCCTTCTATTCCTCCAAACACGGCGAGTGGAGTTTAGAGCAAAAAGCTCTATTTTTGTCTCATCAGACCACATGACCTTCTCCCATTCCTCCTCTGGATCATCCAGATGGTCATTGGCAAACTTCAGACGGGCCTGGACATGCGCTGGCTTGAGCAGGGGGACCTTGCGTGCGCTGCAGGATTTTAATCCATGACGGCGTAGTGTGTTACTAATGGTTTTCTTTGAGACTGTGGTCCCAGCTCTCTTCAGGTCATTGACCAGGTCCTGCCGTGTAGTTCTGGGCTGATCCCTCACATTCCTCATGATCATTGATGCCCCACGAGGTGAGATCTTGCATGGAGCCCCAGACCGAGGGTGATTGACCGTCATCTTGAACTTCTTCCATTTTCTAATAATTGTGCCAACAGTTGTTGCCTTCTCACCAAGCTGCTTGGCTATTGTCCTGTAGCCCATCCCAGCCTTGTACAGGTCTACAATTTATCCCTGATGTCCTTACACAGCTCTCTGGTCTTGGCCATTGTGGAGAGGTTGGAGTCTGTTTGATTGAGTGTGTGGACAGGTGTCTTTTATACAGGTAATGAGTTCAAACAGGTGCAGTTAATACAGGTAATGAGTGGAGAACAGGAGGGCTTCTTAAAGAAAAACTAACAGGTCTGTGAGAGCCGGATTTCTTACTGGTTGGTAGGTGATCAAATACTTATGTCATGCAATAAAATGCAAATTAATTACTTAAAAATCATACAATGTGATTTTCTGGATTTTTGTTTTAGATTCCGTCTCTCACAGTTGAAGTGTACCTATGATAAAAATGACAGACCTCTACATGCTTTGTAAGTAGGAAAACCTGCAAAATCGGCAGTGTATCAAATACTTGTTCTCCCCACTGTACATGTGCATACATTTTACACAACAGTGGTCCTGGGAATCGAACCCACTATTATCCTAGCATTGCAAGCACAATGCTCTACCAACTGAGCTATAGAGGACAACAATGCTTATTATTTTTTACTTTTACCTCATTTTCGTGAAATCCAATTGGTAGTTACAATCTTGTCCCATCGCTGCAACTCCTGTACAGACTCGGGAAAGGCGAAGGTCGAGAGCCGTGCGTCCCCCTGAAAACACGACCCTGCCAAGCCGCACTGCTTTTCCGTCGTTGTAAATAAGAGTTTGTTCTTAACTGACTTGCCTAGCTAAATTAAGGTGACATAAAATATAAATGTAACCCGGATGCCAGCAGCACCAATGTGTTGGAGGAAACATCGTCTAGCTGGTGACCGAGGTCAGCTTGCAGGCGCCCTGTCCGCCACAAGGAGTGGAGTCTGTCGACCGACCGACAGACAGACAGACAGACAGACAGACAGACAGACAGACAGACAGACAGACAGACAGACAGACAGACAGACAGACAGACAGACAGACAGACAGACAGACAGACAGACAGACAGACAGACAGACAGACAGATTGTGAGGTAAGAGAGTTACAGTCAGAGAGACAGACAGACAGACAGATTGTGAGGTGAGAGAGTTACAGTCAGAGAGACAGACAGACAGACAGATTGTGAGGTGAGAGAGTTACAGTCAGAGAGACAGACAGACAGACAGATTGTGAGGTGAGAGAGTTACAGTCAGAGAGACAGACAGACAGACAGACAGACAGAGTGTGAGGTGAGAGAGTTACAGTCAGAGAGACATCATAGACAAAGTTACAGACAATGATCTAGAGGAGAGTATGTCTCTCTCTGTGATGTTGGGTTGGAGAGAGAGGGGCAGAGGCAGAGAGAGAGAGGCAGAGAGAGGCAGATATAAAGAAAGATAACATATTGAGAAAGATTCTCTGTGATGTTGGGTTGGAGAGAGAGAGAGACAGAGAGAGAGATAGATGAATAGAGAGAGAGAGAGAGAGAGAGAGAGAGAGAGAGAGAGAGAGAGAGAGAGAGAGAGAGAGAGAGAGAGAGAGAGAGAGAGAGAGAGAGAGAGGCAGAGAGAGATAGATATAAAGAAAGAAAACAGATTGAGAAAGAGTCTCTGTGATGTTGGGTCAGATGAGAGAGTACAGGAGCTTGGGCAGGATATGAAGTTGTCAAGATAATATTAGAAGTGAGGGAAGGGCAGACTGAAGTTGGTGAAGGAGGATCGATAAGGGTGGCTAGAGGTTTACCCATGGCCAGATGGGACGGGACTGGACTGAACTGAACGCATATCAGCACACAGATCATATCTCACTTCTGAACAGCCACAAAGAGCAGTCCATCGTAGTGCACTTCAGTGAGTAGGGGAACGGGTGCCATTTGAGACGCAGAACAGACTAGATTGAGGACAGAGCCAGGGTCAGACACAGACCTGGGTTCAAATAGTTTTGGAGATTTTTGTTGTATGTGTTTGCCTTAGTCTGCCTGATGTACCAGATGGACAAGGTTGGAGTTGTGATTCCATTGTACCAGACAAGGTCCCAGATGTGATTCCATTGTACCAGACAAGGTCCCAGATGGACAGGGTTGGAGTTGTGATTCCATTGTACCAGACAAGGTCCCAGATGGACAGGGTTGGAGTTGTGATTCCATTGTACCAGACAAGGTCCCAGATGGACAGGGTTGGAGTTGTGATTCCATTGTACCAGACAAGGTCCCAGATGGACAGGGTTGGAGTTGTGATTCCATTGTACCAGACAAGGTCCCAGATGTGATTCCATTGTACCAGACAAGGTCCCAGATGTGATTCCATTGTACCAGACAAGGTCCCAGATGGACAGGGTTGGAGTTGTGATTCCATTGTACCAGACAAGGTCCCAGATGGACAGGGTTGGAGTTGTGATTCCATTGTACCAGACAAGGTCCCAGATGGACAGGGTTGGAGTTGTGATTCCATTGTACCAGACAAGGTCTCAGATGGACAGGGTTGGAGTTGTGATTCCATTGTACCAGACAAGGTCCCAGATAGACAGGGTTGGAGTTGTGATTCCATTGTACCAGACAAGGTCCCAGATGGACAGGGTTGGAGTTGTGATTCCATTGTACCAGACAAGGTCCCAGATGGACAGGGTTGGAGTTGTGATTCCATTGTACCAGACAGGGTCTCAGATGGACAGGGTTGGAGTTGTGATTCCATTGTACCAGACAAGGTCCCAGATGGACAGGGTTGGAGTTGTGATTCCATTGTACCAGACAAGGTTCATCAAGGCACAACTAAAGCATTTGAAATGATTTTGAAATAGTACTTGATCCCAAGTTTGAATCTTTGAAAGGGATAAACTAAGAGCTAGACTTAGACCAAAGTACTTATTGAATAACGTGATTCTCGACCAGGGTTCCCCGCCTGGCGGCCTGCGGGCACTTTTATTTGTCCCCCAAGTTTTCAGAACAAAAATAAAAGATTGTAAAAACACCAGCAAGTCAAATCTAAGTGATATTATTTTGGAAATCAGTTTCAAAGTATTCCCATGAATAATAGAAATGTCTATGTGATCGTATACAAATTTAAGCAAGGTTTGAAATTATTATGTCTAATTCAAATATTATATCTGTTAGGGCTTCTCGCAGTCAATTTATTATTTATTATTTGTTATTATGTTCCAGCCCCCTCACCATTCGCTAAAGAAAAAATCAACCGAAGGCTAAATCTAGTGAATGATCACTGTTCTAGACCATATGGTTTCATAAAGTTGTTGGTAAGCATAGCATGTACTGTAGGTTCAAAGTGATTCCCATATATACACTGTTTGTTCCAGGTATTTATACATGTTTAATTATGCGTTAATTATGTGTTATGTTGGGTGTCGGTGTGAAGACCAGATCACTAACATGTGTTGTTTTCTTGAACTCTGAATAGTTATAACCAGAAGGAAGGAAGGTGTTTTTACCTCATTTTATCTTGCCTACACAGTGCCATTTTGGACCCAGTGCATTTCTTTGTGAAAGAGCACCACCTCAAGTAATGTTACCTCAAGTTCTGTTACCTCAAGTAATGTTACCTCAAGTTCTGTTACCTCAAGTTCTGTTACCTCAAGTTCTGTTACCTCAAGTTCTGTTACCTCAAGTAATGTTACCTCAAGTTCTGTTACCTCAAGTTCTGTTACCTCAAGTAATGTTACCTCAAGTTCTGTTACCTCAAGTTCTGTTACCTCAAGTTCTGTTACCTCAAGTTCTGTTACCTCAAGTTCTGTTACCTCAAGTAATGTTACCTCAAGTTCTGTTACCTCAAGTACTGTTACCTCAAGTACTGTTACCTCAGGTTCTGTTACCTCAAGTTCTGTTACCTCAAGTTCTGTTACCTCAAGTTCTGTTACCTCAAGTTCTGTTACCTCAAGTTCTGTTACCTCAAGTTCTGTTACCTCAAGTACTGTTACCTCAAGTACTGTTACCTCAGGTTCTGTTACCTCAAGTTCTGTTACCTCAAGTTCTGTTACCTCAAGTTCTGTTACCTCAAGTTCTGTTACCTCAAGTACTGTTACCTCAGGTTCTGTTACCTCAAGTTCTGTTACCTCAAGTACTGTTACCTCAAGTTCTGTTACCTCAAGTTCTGTTACCCCACCTTCCCGTTTCCGTTTTCGGACCGCTTGGTCCATTATGTACCTATTGAACAAAACCTTGGTAGGGAGTAGAGGGAGCGGTCCAGTCTATCATTCTATTTCTACGGTCCAGTCTATTATTATATTTCTATGGTGCAGTCTATCATTGTAGTTATATGATCCAGTCTATCATTATATTTCTATGGTCCAGTCTATCATTATATTTATGTGGGCCAGTCTATTATTATATTTCTATGGTCCAGTCTATCATTATATTTCTATGGTCCAGTCTATCATTATATTTCTATGGGCTAGTCTATCATCATATTTCATATTTTCCAGTTTATCATTATATTTCTATGGTCCAGTCTTTCATTATATTTCTATGGTCCAGTCTATCATTGTATTTCTATGATCCAGTCTATCATATTTCTATGGGCCAGTCTATCATATTTCTATGGTCCAGTCTATCGTTATATTTCTATGGGCCAGTCTATCATTATATTTCTATGTTCCAGGCTATTATTCTATTTATACGGTCCAGCCTATCACAGTGAATATATTGGGCAAGGCACCGTCACACAGTCAGTCATGGTAGATATCACAGCTGTAGTGGGCCACAGTCAGTCATGGTAGATATCACATCTGTAGTGGGCCACAGTCAGTCATGGTAGATATCACAGCTGTAGTGGGCCACAGTCAGTCATGGTAGATATCACAGCTGTAGTGGGCCACAGTCTGTCATGGTAGATATCACAGCTGTAGTGGGACACAGTCAGTCATGGTAGATATCACAGCTGTAGTGGGCCACAGTCAGTCATGGTAGATATCACAGCTGTAGTGGGCCACAGTCAGTCATGGTAGATATCACAGCTGTAGTGGGCCACAGTCAGTCATGGTAGATATCACAGCTGTAGTGGGCCACAGTCTGCCATGGTAGATATCACAGCTGTAGTGGGCCACAGTCAGTCATGGTAGATATCACAGCTGTAGTGGGCCACAGTCAGTCATGGTAGATATCACAGCTGTAGTGGGCCACAGTCAGTCATGGTAGATATCACAGCTGTAGTGGGCCACAGTCAGTCTGTCATGGTAGATATCACAGCTGTAGTGGGCCACAGTCAGTCATGGTAGATATCACAGCTGTAGTGGACCACAATCAGTCTGTCATGGTAGATATCACAGCTGTAGTGGGCCACAGTCTGTCATGGTAGATATCACAGCTGTAGTGGGCCACAGTCAGTCATGGTAGATATCACAGCTGTAGTGGACCACAGTCAGTCTGTCATGGTAGATATCACAGCTGTAGTGGGCCACAGTCAGTCATGGTAGATATCACAGCTGTAGTGGGCCACAGTCAGTCATGGTAGATATCACAGCTGTAGTGGGCCACAGTCAGTCATGGTAGATATCACAGCTGTAGTGGGCCACAGTCAGTCATGGTAGATATCACAGCTGTAGTGGGCCACAGTCAGTCATGGTAGATATCACAGCTGTAGTGGGCCACAGTCTGTCATGGTAGATATCACAGCTGTAGTGGGCCACAGTCAGTCATGGTAGATATCACAGCTGTAGTGGGCCACAGTCAGTCATGGTAGATATCACAGCTGTAGTGGGCCACAGTCAGTCATGGTAGATATCACAGCTGTAGTGGACCACAGTCAGTCATGGTAGATATCACAGCTGAAGTGGGCCACAGTCAGTCATGGTAGATATCACAGCTGTAGTGGGCCACAGTCAGTCATGGTAGATATCACAGCTGTAGTGGGCCACAGTCTGTCATGGTAGATATCACAGCTGTAGTGGACCACAGTCAGTCATGGTAGATATCACAGCTGTAGTGGGCCACAGTCAGTCATGGTAGATATCACAGCTGTAGTGGGCCACAGTCAGTCATGGTAGATATCACAGCTGTAGTGGGCCACAGTCAGTCATGGTAGATATCACAGCTGTAGTGGGCCACAGTCAGTCATGGTAGATATCACAGCTGTAGTGGGCCACAGTCTGTCATGGTAGATATCACAGCTGTAGTGGGCCACAGTCAGTCATGGTAGAAATCACAGCTGTAGTGGACCACAGTCAGTCTGTCATGGTAGATATCACAGCTGTAGTGGGCCACAGTCAGTCAGTCATGGTAGATATCACAGCTGTAGTGGGCCACAGTCAGTCATGGTAGATATCACGTAGATATCACAGCTGTAGTGGACCACAGTCAGTCTGTCATGGTAGATATCACAGCTGTAGTGGGCCACAGTCAGTCATGGTAGATATCACAGCTGTAGTGGACCACAGTCAGTCATGGTAGATATCACAGCTGTAGTGGGCGACAGTCAGTCATGGTAGATATCACAGCTGTAGTGGGCCACAGTCAGTCATGGTAGATATCACAGCTGTAGTGGACCACAGTCAGTCTGTCATGGTAGATATCACAGCTGTAGTGGGCCACAGTCTGTCATGGTAGATATCACAGCTGTAGTGGGCCACAGTCAGTCATGGTAGATATCACAGCTGTAGTGGACCACAGTCAGTCTGTCATGGTAGATATCACAGCTGTAGTGGGCCACAGTCTGTCATGGTAGATATCACAGCTGTAGTGGGCCACAGTCAGTCATGGTAGATATCACAGCTGTAGTGGACCACAGTCAGTCTGTCATGGTAGATATCACAGCTGTAGTGGGCCACAGTCAGTCATGGTAGATATCACAGCTGTAGTGGGCCACAGTCAGTCATGGTAGATATCACAGCTGTAGTGGACCACAGTCAGTCTGTCATGGTAGATATCACAGCTGTAGTGGGCCACAGTCAGTCTGTCATGGTAGATATCACAGCTGTAGTGGGCCACAGTCAGTCATTGTAGATATCACAGCTGTAGTGGGCCACAGTCAGTCATGGTAGATATCACAGCTGTAGTGGGCCACAGTCAGTCATGATAGATATCACAGCTGTAGTGGGCCACAGTCAGTCATGGTAGATATCACAGCTGTAGTGGGCCACAGTCAGTCATGGTAGATATCACAGCTGTAGTGGGCCACAGTCAGTCATGGTAGATATCACAGCTGTAGTGGGCCACAGTCAGTCATGGTAGATTTCACAGCTGTAGTGGGCCACAGTCAGTCATGGTAGATATCACAGCTGTAGTGGGCCACAGTCAGTCATGGTAGATATCACAGCTGTAGTGGGCCACAGTCAGTCATGGCACATCCCAGATCCCTGTCTGAATGAATCAGATGGTACTGTAAATGTCAGTCCCCAAGGCAGCATCTGTCCCCTCCCTGTATCAATCTCAGTAACCTGGGGTGCATCCGAAAGCAGACAGGTCAAAAGTAGTGCGCTATATAGGGAACGGGTTGCCATTTGGGACTGAAGCCCAGATTCCCAGGCTTGGTCCTCCAGAGTGAAGAGGAGTTCACGGAGTGGTCCAGCCTGACACGTTGATAATATTGGTCTGGGTACAGTCGGTCACGCTGTAGTGCCTGGGCACCGTTTCGCGGATGCTGGGCTGCTCGTTTCCTCATGTTTGACGGAGATCTTTTACTGACAGGCTGTTTTTATGTGGCTGTCGTTTGGGATGCAGCCTAGCCCCCATCCTCCTCTCCCCCTCTCCCCTTCTCCTCTGTATCGCTCTCTCTCTCTCTCTCTCTCTCTCTCTCTCTCTCTCTCTCTCTCTCTCTCTCTCTCTCTCTCTCTCTCTCTCTCTCTATCTCTCTCTCTCTCTCTCTCTCTCTCTCTCTCTCTCTATCTCTCTCTCTCTCTCCCTCTCTCCCTCTCTCCCTCTCTCTCTCTCACTCTCTCTCTGCGTCTCTATCTCTCTGTGTATCGTTCTCTCTGCTTGTTTGGTCTCTGGTATCTCTCTGGTTGTTTGGTATGCAATCTAACCCCCCAGCCCCATTCCCTTCTCATCTCTCTCTCGGTATCTTTCTCTCTGGTATCTCTCTGGTTGTTTGGTATGCAGTCTAACCCCTCAGCCCATTCCCCTTTCCCCCGCCTCCATTTCATCTGTCATGGCTTCTTCAAACCTTCCCCCTTCCCTTGTCACTGGGAGAGAGGGAAAGAGGGAAATGGGGATTTAGACACTTTTTTACAATTGTACTCTCTCTTTCTGGTGATGACATGGGGCAGACCATCAAAAAGTCTGATACACCCCCCCCCTCCGTCTCTCTCCATCTTCCCCCTTCTCCTCCCTCTGTCTTTCCTCCTTATTCTTCTGTTTTCATCTCTCTGTATCCCACCGTTTCGTCTTTGTTCTATCTGTGAGTCACCACACCCCACACCCTTTCTTTGGTCTTTGTTCTGTCTGTACTATTTCACTGACTGTCTGTTTGCAGAAGAAGAGACTAGTCCTCTATAGTGGAGAGTTTGGGGAAAGTTACCAACCAGGCATCACCTTTTGTTGAATACATGACTAACAATGTCTAATGTGAAGTGTTTTTTTTTCTTCAAATTAACCTTTCTGAACCACCCATCCGGATCCGGGATATTTGTCATCAGAAACACTGACTAGCATAGCGTAGCCTAGCGCGAACGGTATATAATAAAATATAATTTCATGAAATCACAAGTGCAATATTGCAAAACACAGCTTAGCCTTTTTTTTAATCCATCTGTCGTCTCAGATTTTGAAATTATGCTTTACAGCGCAAGCAATACTTGCATTTGTGTAAATTTATCGATCGCTCGACAAAACAATAAGAACACTTAGCGTGAGGTAACGTGGTCACGAAAATCAGAAAAGCAATCAAATTAATCGTTTACCTTTGATGATCTTCGGATGGTTTCACTCACGAGACTCCCAGTTAGACAGCAAATGTTCCTTTTGTTCCATAAAGATATTTTTTATATCCAAATACCTCCGTTTGTTTGCTGCGTTATGCCCAGGAATCCACCGGAAAAAGCGTTCGCGACAACGCCGGAAAAAATTCCAAATTATATCCATAATGTCCACAGAAACATGTCAAACGTTGTTTATGATCCAACTTCAGGGTGTTTTTCAAATATCTATTCGATAATATATGAACCGGGACAGTAGGCTTTTCACTAGGATCGAGAGAAACAATGGCTGCCTTTCACTTTTGCGCAAAAATCACTCGGAGAGCCCCCACCTATCCACTTACGCAATGTGCCCTTTCACGCTCATTCTTCAAAATAAAAGCCTGAAACTATGTCTAAAGGCTGTTGACACCTTAGGGAAGACATAGAAAAATAAGTCTTATTGATATCCCTTTATATGGGCAATAGGAATGCATGGGAACAGAGAGGTCTCAAAAACAGGGCCACTTCCTGGTTGGATTTTCCTCAAGTTTTCGCCTGCAATACCAGTTCTGTTTAAGTCAGAGACAAAATTTGTACAGTTTTGGAAACTTCAGAGTGTTTTATATGCTAATCCGACTATTATATGCATATTCTAGTTTCGGGGGCTGAGAAATAGGCAGTTTCAAATGGGTACGCCTTTTTAGCCAAAAGCGAAAACTGCGCTCCCTAGTTCTAAGAGGTTTTAACTTAAATAAAAATGTCCCAAACTTTATATCCCTGCTAAGTTTGTCTGGAACTATTTTGTAGCGACATGGACTGCTGTTTGTCTTCTGTCGTACTAAGTGATAAAGGAGCCCTCTTCACAGCATGGTGACAGCATGGTGAGACAGAACAACATAGAATGACCTCTTCTCTATGAGTGCACTACTTTAGACCAGAGCCCTATTGAACCCTATTCCCTATATAGTGCACTACTTTAGACCAGAGCCCTATAGAACCCCATTCCCTATATAGTGCACTACTTTCGACAAGAGCCCTATATAACCCCATTCCCTATATAGTGCACTACTTTTGACATTGTTAATATGATACTGACTTTTTGAATATTTCCTGTTTATTGTCTGCTTACTTACTTACTTTATTGTGTATTTCATATTTCTTATTCTTATTTATCATATTGTTTTTTTCTAGTAATACATTGTTATTAATTATTCCATTGTTGGGTTTTGAGTTTTCAAGGTAGGCATTTCACTGTACTTGTGTGTGTGACATTAAAAGTTTAAACTTGAAGCTGCATGTGAACTTACAATTCCACATGTGAAAGTGAGATTTTCACGGACTTTCATACATGTGAAAAAGCAACTGTAATTTTCACGTGTTAATGTTTTTACAAATGTGAACTTGCAATTCCACATGTGAATGTGAAGTTTTCACATGTGGATTTTCGTACATGTGAAACAGCAAAAGTGACATGCTTCTCACTTGTGAAATAGAAACTCAACGTGAAAACAGCCAATTCACATGTGAAAATGAACATTTAACTTTTTTTTGTGGTTGTTGTTCTGAGGGCATGGCGTATATAATAGTGGATGTACTGTAGATCTGTGGCAATGAAAATGTAATGTAATGTTTTGATTGGAACATGGACGGACTGGTCGTGTGTGTTGTATGATTGAACACGGACAGCTCTTACTCCTTTTGCCCGAAGCGAAACGCTTTAATCTTCAACATCTCTGATGAATTTGAACCGATTGTTTCATTGGACAATCAGAACGGGAAGTTAAAAGACGAGGGCGGAGACTAACTCTGGGAGATGTCCGATAACACTAGATCGGTAGGGCCTGTGAGGACAGGGCAGCCATACTAATGAACCTAGCGTCTGAGTAGAAATGAGCCCTAGACTGCAGTAGTATAGTCTGTAGTAGTATTGTAGTAGATATGATGGCAGTACTATAGTCTGTAGTAGTATTATAGTAGATATGACTGCAGTAGTATAGTCTGTAGTAGTATTATAGTAGATATGACTGCAGTAGTATAGTCTGTAGTAGTATTATAGTAGATATGACTGCAGTAGTATAGTCTGTAGTAGTATTGTAGTAGATATGACTGCAGTAGTATAGTCTGTAGTAGTAATATAGTAGATATGACTGCAGTAGTATAGTCTGTAGTAGTATTATAGTAGATACGACTGCAGTAGTATAGTCTGTAGTATTATAGTAGATATGACTGCAGTAGTATAGTCTGTAGTAGTATTGTAGTAGATATGACTGCAGTAGTATAGTCTGTAGTAGTATTGTAGTAGATATGACTGCAGTAGTATAGTCTGTAGTAGTATTGTAGTAGATATGACTGCAGTAGTATAGTCTGTAGTAGTATTATAGTAGATATGACTGCAGTAGTATAGTCTGTAGTAGTATTATAGTAGATATGACTGCAGTAGTATAGTCTGTAGTAGTATTATAGTAGATATGACTGCAGTAGTATAGTCTGTAGTAGTATTATAGTAGATATGACTGCAGTAGTATAGTCTGTAGTAGTATTGTAGTAGATATGACTGCAGTAGTATAGTCTGTAGTAGTAATATAGTAGATATGACTGCAGTAGTATAGTCTGTAGTAGTATTATAGTAGATACGACTGCAGTAGTATAGTCTGTAGTATTATAGTAGATATGACTGCAGTAGTATAGTCTGTAGTAGTATTGTAGTAGATATGACTGCAGTAGTATAGTCTGTAGTAGTATTGTAGTAGATATGACTGCAGTAGTATAGTCTGTAGTAGTATTGTAGTAGATATGACTGCAGTAGTATAGTCTGTAGTAGTATTATAGTAGATATGACTGCAGTAGTATAGTCTGTAGTAGTATTATAGTAGATATGACTGCAGTAGTATAGTCTGTAGTAGTATTGTAGTAGATATGATGGCAGTACTATAGTCTGTAGTAGTATTGTAGTAGATATATGATAAGGCTGGGCCTGTGAAGGCAGGGCAGCAATGCCTGTGAAGACAGGGCAGCAATGCCTGTGAAGACAGGGCAGCAATGCCTGTGAAGACAGGGCATTGGAGGATGTACTCTGACCTCTCTTCTGTATTAGAATATAAATGCAGTGTTTTATTATTGAAGGCTACGGAGAGAAACGAAATGGTGCAGTTTCAGGCCAAAGTGATGCTGGCGCTGGAAATGGGGGTGTTTGTGCTAGTGGGTAGCTGGATATGGGGGTGTTGCTAGTGGGTAGCTGGATATGGGGGTGTTGCTAGTGGGTAGCTGGATATGGGGGTGTTGCTAGTGGGTAGCTGGATATGGGGGTGTTGCTAGTGGGTAGCTGGATATGGGGGTGTTTACTAGTGGGTAGCTGGATATGGGGGTGTTTGCTAGTGGGTAGCTGGATATGGGGGTGTTGCTAGTGGGTAGCTGGATAAGGGGGTGTTGCTAGTGGGTAGCTGGATATGGGGGTGTTGCTAGTGGGTAGCTGGATATGGGGGTGTTGCTAGTGGGTAGCTGGATATGGGGGTGTTTACTAGTGGGTAGCTGGATATGGGGGTGTTTGCTAGTGGGTAGATGGATATGGGGGTGTTGCTAGTGGGTAGCTGGATATGGGGGTGTTGCTAGTGGGTAGCTGGATATGGGGGTGTTGCTAGTGGGTAGCTGGATATGGGGGTGTTTACTAGTGGGTAGCTGGATATGGGGGTGTTTGCTAGTGGGTAGCTGGATATGGGGGTGTTGCTAGTGGGTAGCTGGATATGGGGGTGTTGCTAGTGGGTAGCTGGATATGGGGGTGTTGCTAGTAGGTAGCTGGATATGGGGGTGTTGCTAGTGGGTAGCTGGATATGGGGGTGTGTGCTAGTGGGTAGCTGGATATGGGGGTGTTGCTAGTGGGTAGCTGGATATGGGGGTGTTGCTAGTGGGTAGCTGGATATGGGGGTGTTGCTAGTGGGTAGCTGGATATGGGGGTGTTGCTAGTGGGTAGCTGGATATGGGGGTGTGTGCTAGTGGGTAGCTGGATATGGGGGTGTTGCTAGTGGGTAGCTGGATATGGGGGTGTTTACTAGTGGGTAGCTGGATATGGGGGTGTTGCTAGTGGGTAGCTGGATATGGGGGTGTTGCTAGTGGGTAGCTGGATATGGGGGTGTTGCTAGTGGGTAGCTGGATATGGGGGTGTTGCTAGTGGGTAGCTGGATATGGGGGTGTTGCTAGTGGGTAGCTGGATATGGGGGGGTGTGCTAGTGGGTAGCTGGATATGGGGGTGTTGCTAGTGGGTAGCTGGATATGGGGGTGTGTGCTAGTGGGTAGCTGGATATGGGGGTGTGTGCTAGTGGGTAGCTGGATATGGGGGTGTGTGCTAGTGGGTAGCTGGATATGGGGTCTGTACTAGTGGGTAGCTGGATATGGGGTGTGTGCTAGTGGGTAGCTGTGATGTAGTTGATGTTTGTATGTGTATGCTTGGGATTGTTTATAAAATAAATCTTACAAAATGTATATATAAAGGCATGTTTTCGGTAGGACTTGATCCAGTGGTTTAGTGGTAATATTTTAGGTGATGTAGCACACCTTGTATTTTATGATTACAGTTTGTTACCAACTTTAATTGAGGCAGGACTATGTATTGAATAAAATCGACTCATCAAAGATCCTATGCTCTGAGACTAAACCCCTCCTTCCTCCACCTCTCTCTTCCTCCACCTCTCTCTTCCTCCAGGTGCAGAGACCTCATCGTCTTCCCCGTCCCAGACAGGCCAGGTGTTCGTGGACTTCATCTTGGTTCTGGAACCCCAGGACACGGTGACGTTACGGGGTGGTGTTCTCCAGCTGGACTGTGAGGCTCAGTCAGACCAGGGTATTCCAGTCATCGTCTGGAAGAAGGACGGGTTGTTGCTCAGCGCCGTGGTGGACGAGAGAAGACAGCAGTTCCCTAACGGGTCTCTAGTGGTCCAAAACGTGGTTCACTCACGACACCACCGACCTGACGAGGGGCTCTACCAGTGTCTGGCAGCGCTAGAGGGAGTGGGTGCCATTGTCAGTCGGACGGCTAAAGTCACTGTCTCTGGTAAGACCTTACTTACTTAATCCTGTAAACAATGACTAATGTCCTCCATTTCAGTCGGTTCGGGGAAGTTTTTTTATAGGTTTCACTATGGTATAGTCCTAATCAAGAGGGGATTTCATACAGTAGGTAATAGAGAGAGGAAAGGGGGATACCTAGTCAGTTGTACAACCCAAGTGCCTTCAAATGAAATGTGCCTTTTGCATTTAACCCAACCCCTCTGAATATAAAGCTATTGTGTGTATTTTCATCTTTTATCCAATTTTGTATTGGTTTCTTGAGGGACATCTCAGATTATTTCTAGGGCCTTGTTCCTAGTGCCCTTGTGTCTAGAGCCCTTCTTTCCAGGGCCTTATTCCTAGTGTCCTTGTGTCTAGGGCCCTTCTTTCCAGGGCCTTATTCCTAGTGTCCTTGTGTCTAGGGCCCTTCTTTCCAAGGCCTTACTTCTAGTGCCCTTGTGTCTAGGGCCCTTCTTTCCAGGGCCTTATTCCTAGTGCCCTTGTGTCTAGGGCCCTTCTTTCCAGGGCCTTATTCCTAGTGCCCTTGTGTCTAGGGCCCTTCTTTCCAGGGCCTTATTCCTAGTGCCCTTGTGTCTAGGGCCCTTCTTTCCAGGGCCTTATTCCTTGTGCCCTTGTGTCTAGGGCCCCTCTTTCCAGGGCCTTATTTCTAGTGCCGTGGTGTCTAGGGCCCCTCTTTCCAAGGCCTTACTTATAGGGCCCTTCTTTCTGGGGACCTCATAGCTAGGGGTTTTCCTTAACACCACAAGACGCACATTCTTCCCTTCCTATTCCTCGTCTATCAGAGTCCTATTCCTCATCTTTGAGTCCTATTCCTCATCTATCAGAGTCCTATTCCTCATATATCAGAGTCCTATTCCTCATCTATCTGTTCTATTCCTCAACAGTAGGGTACAGTACATTAGAGTACAGTAGGGTACAGTACAATAGAGTACAAGTCGAGTACAGTACAGTAGAGTACATTTCAGTAGAGTACAATAGAGTACAGTAGGGTACAGTAGAGTACAGTACAGTAGATTACAGTACAGTAGAGTACAGTAGAGTACATTGCAGTAGATTACAATAGAGTACATTTCAGTAGAGTACAATAGAGTACATTTCAGTAGAGTACAATAGAGTACAGTAGGGTACAGTAGAGTACAGTACAGTAGAGTACAGTAGAGTACAGTACAATAGAGTACAGTAGAGTACAGTACAATAGAGTACAGTACAGTACAGTACAATAGAGTACATTGCAGTAGATTACACTAGAGTACATTGCAGTAGAGTACAATAGAGTACAGTACAGTAGAGTATATTACACTAGAATACAGTAGAGTACAGTATAGTGCAGTAGATTACAGTACAGTACAGTAGAGTGCAGTACATTGCAGTGCAGTAGATTACAGTACAGTACAGTAGTGTACAGTATAGTGCAGTAGATTACAGCACAGTACAGTACAGTATGGTACAGTACAGTACAGTACAGTAGTATACAGTATAGTGCAGTAGATTACAGTACAGTACAGTAGTGTACAGTATAGTGCAGTAGAGTACAGTACAGTACAGTTAAATGCAATTTTGACTCATGAGTGTTCAAAATATTGTTTACACCGATTGAGAACCACTACCGTACAATACGTTACAGTACAGTACAGTAAATCTGTCGTTCTTCCCCTGAACAAGGCAGGTTAACCCACTGTTCCCCGGTAGACTGTCATTGTAAATAAAGAATTTGTTCTTAACTGACTTGCTTAGTTAAATAAAGGATAAATAAATAAAAAATACTCTACACTTTTTTCTGGAGTGTGCACTTGTCCACTACCCACATGATGGTCCTCTGTAGCTCAGTTGGTAGAGAATGGCGCATACAACTTTAAAATGGTGATAGCTCCAATGGTGCTGCCCGTGCTGTCACAGTCTCCGTAGTGGCACAGATACAAAGATGAGACATCTATGTATCTCTATGGTGTCAATTGTTTTTTTTGTCGCTGTTTCAGTTTGGACAATTTTGACTTATTTTGGACTTTAAAGGGGCAATCAGCAGTTTAAACAATTTTTTTAAATGCATAATAACCACCACTGTTTTGGTAAAAAGCTGAGGCATGGTGGCTGGAGATGCATGGATGCAAGGAATGACCATCCATTAAATCAAAATTACGGTTTTAACCATGTTCTGAGGCCATACAGTTTTTTGTTTACATGTACTTTGGAGTGAAACAAGTTTATATTTTGGGTTCCGATGGGGTACGACAAGTTGAACTAAGCTCATGAGCCATTTCTGAGTTAATTAAACTCTTCAACAATCAATGGGTACATATAATTCATTTATAAGTCCAATTGATATACTGTAGCTACTGCATATTGCCCCTTTACAGAGTGACTGACCCTAAAAAGCAGCTTCTACTTTTGAAAACAGCCTATGTGGCATCTACAGGAGTCAGAAACATTAATTCTAGTGTCAACATTTACTCTAAAGTGTAAACAGGATAATTTTTTGTCATAAAGACAGTTTCGTCCAAAACGGAGATTTGCCAGACGATATGAACAAACGGTATGTCACGGAACGAAGGGTACCGTAACAGTTTTCCTTGGGTTGGGTTTTTTCCATCTCTGCCCACATGCCCACAGCTGGCAGCACCCAAGTAATAATCAATTCTTCATGCAGCTGTACGCGACCCGATCGTAATGCCCATGGTCAATTTGGTTTGACATTCGGTATCCCTATGGGGCTAGTTAGGCACCATCAGTAAATTACACATTGTACACGGGACAATATATATTTTTTATGTCAATAGCTCCAAATTTCAAAGACTTAAAAAACCTCAAACCAACTATACATTGTAGAAATGCATCTACAAATATTGAAATAATTCAATGAGACAACTAAAAGATGTGCAACATAAAGATATTGTCCCATTTCTATTGTGTCATTTATTGACGGTCCCTAACAAGCCCCAATGACAAACCAAATTTGCCACGGTCTCGCACCAGCCGGCTGAAGCTAATTGGCTCAATACGTTGGCTAGACACAAGACCCCGATTGGACTGTGTCAAGTTATCCCTCCCATCAGCCTTCAGTCGTGGCTGCTGCATGTCTTAATGACCAAGCCGAATCAGGAAGTTCAGCCACCCTTTTAAAAGAATCCCCGTAGATAACACATGACTTTGCTGTCTTTGATTTGGACAAATTTACAACTCAAGATGTTCTATTTAAGAGTCGGGGTTTGGGACAGTCACCTCTCGATAGAAATACGTGTATAAACAATAAAGTTGTACTATATTAATATAACAAAATGTCTGATACTGCCTTGGATTGAATAAGAATATATCATGATGGAAATAAATGTCCTCTTTGAGTCCTAGATGGCTGTTGGTATAGGTGACCCTGGTATAAAGTAGTGTACTATAAAGGCTGTTGGTATAGGTGACCCTGGTATAAAGTAGTGTACTATAAGGGCTGTTGTATAGGTGACCCTGGTATAAAGTAGTGTACTATAAAGGCTGTTGGTATAGGTGACCCTGGTATAAAGTAGTGTACTATAAGGGCTGTTGTATAGGTGACCCTGGTATAAAGTACTGCACTATAAGGGCTGTTGGTATAGGTGACCCTGGTATAAAGTAGTGTACTATAAGGGCTGTTGGTATAGGTGACCCTGGTATAAAGTAGTGTACTATAAGGGCTGTTGTATAGGTGACCCTGGTATAAAGTACTGCACTATAAGGGCTGTTGGTATAGGTGACCCTGGTATAAAGTAGTGCACTATAAGGGCTGTTGGTATAGGTGACCCTGGTATAAAGTAGTGTACTATAAGGGCTGTTGGTATAGGTGACCCTGGTATAAAGTAGTGTACTATAAGGGCTGTTGTATAGGTGACCCTGGTATAAAGTAGTGTACTATAAGGGCTGTTGTATAGGTGACCCTGGTATAAAGTAGTGCACTATAAAGGCTGCTGGTATAGGTGACCCTGGTATAAAGTAGTGTACTATAAGGGCTGTTGGTATAGGTGACCCTGGTATAAAGTAGTGTACTATAAGGGCTGCTGGTATAGGTGACCCTGGTATAAAGTAGTGTACTATAAGGGCTGTTGGTATAGGTGACCCTGGTATAAAGTAGTGTACTATAAGGGCTGTTGGTATAGGTGACCCTGGTATAAAGTAGTGTACTATAAGGGCTGTTGGTATAGGTGACCCTGGTATAAAGTAGTGCACTATAAAGGCTGTTGGTATAGGTGACCCTGGTATAAAGTAGTGCACTATAAAGACTGTTGGTATAGGTGACCCTGGTATAAAGTAGTGCACTATAAAGGCTGTTGGTATAGGTGACCCTGGTATAAAGTAGTGTACTATAAGGGCTGTTGGTATAGGTGACCCTGGTATAAAGTAGTGTACTATAAAGGCTGTTGGTATAGGTGACCCTGGTATAAAGTAGTGCACTATAAGGGCTGTTGGTATAGGTGACCCTGGTATAAAGTAGTGCACTATAAGGGCTGTTGGTATAGGTGACCCTGGTATAAAGTAGTGCACTATAAGGGCTGTTGGTATAGGTGACCCTAGTATAAAGTAGTGTACTATAAGGGCTGTTGGTATAGGTGACCCTGGTATAAAGTAGTGCACTATAAAGTCTATTTCCCCCAACAGAAAACCCTGCTCGGTTTCATTTATTTTCCACAATTTACATTTATCAAACATATTAGGGGTCCTTATTGTTATTATGATTTGCAACCTGTGTTGTTGAGGAAGCCAGCACATCCTCGTTTCACTGCCCCTTTTATCAATCAGAATGATATATAAAGCCCTTCTTACATCAGCTGATGTCACAAAGTGCTGTAGAGAAACCCAGCCTAAAACCCCAAACAGCAAGCAATGCAGGTGTAGAAGCACGGTGGCTAGGAAAAACACCCTAGAAAGGCCAAAACCCAGGAAGAAACCTAGAGAGGAACCAGGCTATGAGGGGTGGCCAGTCCTCTTCTGGTTGTGCTGGATACCTGCTGGAAATTGTGTATGTGATGAATACATTTGATTTGAACACGCTGTAGAAGCCCTGCTGTTGTAGAACTATAGACAGCATCAGGAGGTAGACAGAAGCCCTGCTGTTGTAGAACTATAGACAGCATCAGGAGGTAGACGGAAGCCCTGCTGTTGTAGAACTGTCGACAGCATCAGGAGGTAGACGGAAGCCAGGCTGTTGTAGAACTATAGACAGCATCAGGAGGTAGATGTGAGTAAGAATTGCACTCTGCTAACTCTGTGGGAGGCTAGCAGCTCCCGGGCCGTTGGTTAGTTCTCCATCTGGAGATACATCTACAACACACACACACACACACACACACACACACACACACACACACACACACACACACACACACACACACACACACACACACACACACACACACACACACACACACACACACACACACACACACACACACACACACACAATGACGGCCTCCCAAAAGGGCTCCTGCGGGGACGGGGGCTCGGGTTCAAAATGTTAAATAAATAAAATAAATATAGGACAAAACACACATCATGATAAGTGAGACACCACAACACTACATAAAGAGAGACCTAAGACAACAACATAGCAAGGCAACAACACAACACAGCATGGTAGCAACACAACATGACAACAACATGGTAGCAACACAACATGACAACAACATGGTAGCAACACAACATGACAACAACATGGTAGCAACACAACATGGCAGCAGCACAAAACATAATACAAACATCAGACAGACAGAAACAGACAGACAGACAGATACAGAGAGAGACAGACACAGAGAGACAGGCAGACAGATACAGAGAGACCGACAGAGACAGACAGAGACAGCCAGATACAGACAGACAGAGACAGAGAGACAGAGAGTACTCTAGTGGGTCAGACCAGACAGACAGAGACAGAGAGACAGAGAGAGACAGACAGAGACAGAGAGACAGAGAGTACTCCAGTGGGTCAGACCAGACAGACAGAGACAGAGAGACAGAGAGAGACAGACAGAGACAGAGAGACAGAGAGTACTCCAGTGGGTCAGACCAGACAGACCAGTCGGAGAGATAAGTAGATGAGCTCTCGATCAGGTCAGCCCAAGGACATGACATGGTTAGACTGCACTCATCCTTACCACAAACAGTTTGGCTTAATGCGCTGAAATAGGCACCCTATTTCATGGTAAAACCCATCCATGACACATGATTTACTATGGGATGTGTTCTGACAGTTCAGAGATATCTTTAAATTACATTTCCTTTTCTCTACTGTTAGGACAAATCGAGATGAGCCCCCCCCCTTCCCCTACACCTTTCCCCCAAAGGACATATTGGTCTCCTGGTGAAACCATGGAAACCGCCACTAGCCTAGCAGGCGAGTGAGGAGCGTCAACTGAAAGTGACATTGGTGTTCTTTAAAGTGATGCCAGTTGGCAGCTGTTGTCAGCCATAATCTTGAGTGTGGCATTATCCAGCCAAATGGAGCCCCTTTTGGTTGTGATTGAAGTGCCAGTCAGACTCGGAACTGCCATCAAGGAGTATGGCATCATGACCATACACTCTCGACATATTTCAGCCAATATGGTGCAGACAAGGATCTGCTGTCTGTCTGAGACCCATAGTCTGTCTGTCCTTCTGTCTGGGACCCATAGTCTGTCTGTCCTTCTGTCTGGGATCCGTAGTCTGTCTGTCCTTCTGTCTGGGATCCGTAGTCTGTCTGTCTGTCTAGGATGCATACTCTGTCTGTCCTTCTGTCTGGGACACATAGTCTGTCTGTCTGTCCTTCTGTCTGGGACACATAGTCTGTCTGTCTGTCCTTCTGTCTGGGACCCATAGTCTGTCTGTCTGTCCTTCTGTCTGGGACCCATAGTCTGTCTGTCTGTCTGTCTGTCTGTCCTTCTGTCTGGGACCCATAGTCTGTCTGTCTGTCCTTCTGTCTGGGACCCATAGTCTGTCTGTCTGTCTGTCTGTCCTTCTGTCTGGGACCCATAGTCTGTCTGTCTGTCCTTCTGTCTGGGACCCATAGTCTGTCTGTCCTTCTGTCTGGGACCCATAGTCTGTCTGTCTGTCCTTCTGTCTGGGACCCATAGTCTGTCTGTCTGTCCTTCTGTCTGGGACCCATAGTCTGGCTGTCTGTCCTTCTGTCTGGGACCCATAGTCTGTCTGTCTGTCCTTCTGTCTGGGAACCATAGTCTGGCTGGCTGTCCTTCTGTCTGGGACCCATAGTCTGTCTGTCTGTCCTTCTGTCTGGGACCCATAGTCTGGCTGTCTGTCCTTCTGTCTGGGACCCATAGTCTGGCTGTCTGTCCTTCTGTCTGGGACACATAGTCTGTCTGTCTGTCTGTCCTTCTGTCTGGGACCCATAGTCTGTCTGTCCTTCTGTCTGGGACCCATAGTCTGTCTGTCTGTCCTTCTGTCTGGGACCCATAGTCTGGCTGTCTGTCCTTCTGTCTGGGACCCATAGTCTGTCTGTCTGTCCTTCTGTCTGGGACCCATAGTCTGTCTGTCCTTCTGTCTGGGATCCGTAGTATGTCTGTCGTTCTGTCTGGGATCCGTAGTATGTCTGTCTGTCTGGATCCATAGTCTGTCTGTCTGTCTGTCTGGGATCCATAGTCTGTCCTTCTGTCTGGGATCCATAGTTTGTCCTTCTGTCTGGGATCCACAGTCTGTCTGTCTGTCTGGGATCCATAGTATGTCTGTCTGTCTGTCCTTCTGTCTGGGATCCATAGTCTGTCTGTCTGTCTGGGATCCATAGTGTGTGTGTCTTTAATAAGACAATATTTCATATTACAGCATGCATATGGATAACTGGCTTTCTGTCTGGCTGTCTGTCTGGCTGTTTGTATGTCTGGCTGGCTGGCTGGCTGGTTGTTTGGTTTGTCTGGCTGGTTGTTTGTCTGGCAGGTTGGTTGGTTGTCTGGCTGGTTGTTTGTCTGGCTGGTTAGTTGTTTGTCTGGCTGGTTAGTTGTTTGTCTGGCTGGTTGTTTGTCTGGCTGGTTGTTTGTCTGGCTGGTTGGTTGGTTTGTCTGGCTGGTTGTTTGTCTGGCTGGTTGTTTGTCTGGCTGGTTGTTTGTCTGACTGGTTTGTTGGTTTGTCTGGCTGGTTGTTTGTCTGGCTGGTCGTTTGTCTGGCTGGTTGGTTGTCTGGCTGGTGGTTTGTCTGGCTGGTTGTTTGTCTGGCTGGTTGTTTGTCTGGCTGGTTGGTTGGTTTGTCTGGCTGGTTGTTTGCCTGGCTGGTTGTTTGTCTGGCTGGTTGTTTGTCTGGCTGGTTGTTTGTCTGGCTGGTGGTTTGTCTGGCTGGTGGTTTGTCTGGCTGGTTGGTGGTCTGGCCGGTTGTTTGTCTGTCTGAATGACTGCCTGTCAACCACTGCTCTGTCTGTTTCTCCGTCTTCAATAAGAACATATTCTTCCACATTTTGGAAAGCAGAACCCCCCCCCCCCCCCCCCATCCTCAACAACTCAATGTTACTTACAGAAACCCCCCCCCCATCCTCAACAACTCAATGTTACTTACAGAAACCCCCCCACATCCTCAACAACTCAATGTTACTTACAGAAACCCCCCCCCCATCCTCAACAACTCAATGTTACTTACAGAAACCCCCCCACATCCTCAACAACTCAATGTTACTTACAGAAACCCCCCCACATCCTCAACAACTCAATGTTACTTACAGAAACCCCCCCACATCCTCAACAACTCAATGTTACTTACAGAAACCCCCCCCCCCATCCTCAACAACTCAATGTTACTTACAGAAACCCCCCCACATCCTCAACAACTCAATGTTACTTACAGAAACCCCCCCCCCATCCTCAACAACTCAATGTTACTTACAGAAACCCCCCCACATCCTCAACAACTCAATGTTACTTACAGAAACCCCCCCCCCATCCTCAACAACTCAATGTTACTTACAGAAACCCCCCCACATCCTCAACAACTCAATGTTACTTACAGAAACCCCCCCACATCCTCAACAACTCAATGTTACTTACAGAACCCCCCCCCCCATCCTCAACAACTCAATGTTACTTACAGAAACCCCCCCACATCCTCAACAACTCAATGTTACTTACAGAAACCCCCCCCCCATCCTCAACAACTCAATGTTACTTACAGAAACCCCCCCACATCCTCAACAACTCAATGTTACTTACAGAAACCCCCCCACATCCTCAACAACTCAATGTTACTTACAGAAACCCCCCCACATCCTCAACAACTCAATGTTACTTACAGAAACCCCCCCCCCATCCTCAACAACTCAATGTTACTTACAGAAACCCCCCCACATCCTCAACAACTCAATGTTACTTACAGAAACCCCCCCCCATCCTCAACAACTCAATGTTACTTACAGAAACCCCCCCCCCATCCTCAACAACTCAATGTTACTTACAGAAACCCCCCCCCCATCCTCAACAACTCAATGTTACTTGCTCACAATGGATCCATTTAGAGATGGTTGCTACTAGTTGCTTTTCATGGGAGTCTCAGCTACAGACTGACTTCAGACCGGTGGTGTGGATACAACACCAGATAATGGAATTTGCTGTGTAGACATTCAAAATCATCACATCAGTTCTTCCAGCATATATTCAAGCACCCATCTCAACAACACTGACTCACTGTAAGAGACATCCCTAATGATCCCATCACTTCTCAGTGAGAGTCAAATGTTCTTCTTTAGAGCATAATCTGTGTGTCTGGATGTTAAAGCTGCATCGTAGTGCTGTGCTGCTCGCTTCGCTGCAGGCCCTCCCCCCATGCCAGGAATACATTAACAGTGATGCCAGCGGCCCTGTGACAAGTTGGCAGACGGCACAGGTGGCATGTCCACGGGAGGAAGAGCCAGTCAGAAGAGAAAGATCTTGACTTAACGACTCATACTCACGAATGACAGACGGATGGAAAGACACAGAGACAGACAGACAGACAGACAGACAGACAGACAGACAGACAGACAGACAGACAGACAGACAGACAGACAGACAGACAGACAGACAGACAGGCAAACAGACAGACAGACAGACAGACAGACAGACAGACAGACAGACAGACAGACAGACAGACAGACAGACAGACAGACAGACAGACAGACAGACATGTAAACAGACACAGACAGGCATGTAAACAGACACAGACAGACAGACAGACAGACAGACAGACAGACAGACAGACAGACAGACAGACAGACAGACAGACAGACAGACAGACAGACAGACAGACAGACAGGCAAACAGACAGACAGACAGACAGACAGACAGACAGACAGACATGTAAACGCACACAGACAGACGGACGGACGGACGGACGGACAGACACACAGACAAGCCAATGGAGAGACGGCTTTCTGTTGATACGCCCTCAGAACTAGTTGTGAAATGCATTAAAAAGGTCAAAGTCAAGATCCAATTGTGATTGCAGAGTACAGAGGTTATTTACACTGTTGTATATTTATCTGTTCGTATCATTATGTGAAGAGTCATCTGTTTGGGTGCTTGAAGCTGAGTTTAAATGTTGAATACCTTTCATTGTATTAACTAACTAACTAACAGGCCAACTCTGACTGCTAAAGTGCAGGTGACTTTTCACTTTTAGTGCCAAACAGTTTTAAACTAGCTGTTTAAACGAGATACTTTAAACTAGCTGTTTAAACGAGATACTTTAAACTAGCTGTTTAAACGAGATACTTTAAACTAGCTGTTTAAACGAGATACTTTAAACTAGCTGTTTAAACGAGATACTTTAAACTAGCTGTTTAAACGAGATACTGTAAACTAGCTGTTTAATCCCATTAACAGAAACAAGATAACACTTCCCAGTGTGTGCTCTGAAAGCATCGTTGTAATATGTTCTGAAAATAAAATTAGAAGCAATTCGTTTTAAGAGTGATTGAATAAATGTATGATTGATGATGAGAACTCTGTTTACACTCCCCTGTTGAGAGAACAGTAGTTGAATGATGATGAGAACTCTGTTTACACTCCCCTGTTGAGAGAACAGTAGTTGAAGGATGATGAGAACTGTTTACACTCCCCTGTTGAGAGAACAGTAGTTGAAGGATGATGAGAACTCTGTTTACACTCCCCTGTTGAGAGAACAATGATGATGAGAACTCTGTTAACACTCCCCTGTTGAGAGAACAGTAGTTGAATGATGATGAGAACTCTGTTTACACTCCCCTGTTGAGAGAACAGTAGTTGAAGGATGATGAGAACTCTGTTTACACTCCCCTGTTGAGAGAACAGTAGTTGAATGACGATGAGAACTCTGTTTACACTCCCCTGTTGAGAGAACAGTAGTTGAATGACGATGAGAACTCTGTTTACACTCCCCTGTTGAGAGATCAGTAGTTTGGTTCATATGGGATTCTGTTTTTACAAAAACTTTATGCTACAGTGGTTTGTGAAAGTATTCACCCCCCTTGACATTTTTACTATTATGTTGCCTTACAACCTGGAATTAAAATAGATTTTTGGGGGGTTTGTATCATTTGATTTACACAACATGCCTACCACTTTGAAGATGCAAAATATTTTTTATTGTGAAACAAACAAGAAATAAGACAAAAAAAACGGAAAACTTGAGCGTGAATAACTATTCACCCCGCAAAGTCAATACTTTGTAGAGCCACCTTTTGCAGCAATTACAGCTGCAAGTCTCTTGGGGGTATGTCTCTATAAACTTGCCACATCTAGCCACTGGGATTTTTGCCCATTCTTCAAGGCAAAATTGCTCCAGCTCCTTCAAGTTGGATGGGTTCCGCTGGTGTACAGAAATCTTTAAGTCATACTACAGATTCTCAATTAGATTGCAGTCTGGGGTTTGACTAGGCCATTCCAAGACATTTAAATGTCTCCCCTTAAACCACTCGAGTGTTGCTTTAGCAGTATGCTTAGGGTCATTGTCCTGCTGGAAGTTGAACCTCTGTCCCAGTCTCAAATCTCTGGAAGACTGAAACAGGTTTCCCTCAAGAATTTCCCTGTATTTAGCGCCATCCATCATTCCTTCAATTCTGACCAGTTTCCCAGTCCCTGCCGATGAAAAACATCCCCACAGCATGATAATGCCTTGGGGTGATGGGAGGTATTGGGTTTGCGCCAGACATAGCGTTAGGCTTGATGGCCAAAAAACTAAATTTTAGTCTCATCTGACCAGAGTACCTTCTTCCATATGTTTGGGGAGTCTCCCACATGCCTTTTGGCAAACACCAAACGTGTTTGCTTATTTTTTTCTTTAAGCAATGGCTTTTTTTCTGGCCACTCTTCCGTAAAGCCCAGCTCTGTGGAGTGTGCGGCTTAAAGTGGTACTATGGACAGATACTCCCATCTCCGCTGTGGAGCTTTGCAGCTCCTTCAGGGTTATCTTTGGTCTCTTTGTTGCCTCTCTGATTAATGCCCTCCTTGCCTGGTCCGTGAGTTTTTGTGGGCGGCCTTCTCTTGGCAGGTTTGTTGTGGTGCCATATTCTTTACATTTTTGAATAATGTATTTAATGGTGCTCCGTGGGATGTTCAAAGTTTCTGATATTTTTTTATAACCCAACCCTGATCTGTACTTCTCCACAACTTTGTCCCTGACCTGTTAGGAGAGCTCATTGGTCTTCATGGTGCCACTTGCTTGGTGATGCCCCTTGTTTAGTGGTGTTGCAGACTCTGGGGCCTTTCAGAACAGGTGTATATATACTGATATCATGTGACAGATCATGTGACACTTAGATTGCACACAGGTGGACTTTATTATGTGACATCTGAAGGTAATTAGTTGCACCAGATCTTATTTAGGGGCTTCATAGTAAAGGTGGTAAATACATATGCACGCACCACTTTTACACATTTTTTTGTTGTTGAAACAAGTTATTTTTTTCATTTCACTTCACCAATTTGGACTATTTTGTGTTTGTCCATTACATGAAATCCATTTAAATTACAGGTTGTAATGCAACAAAATAGGAAAACGCCAAGGGGGATGAATACTTTTGCAGGGTACTGTACCTGCTGATCAGGGTAGGCAGGGGGAGATCTGAGAGACAGGAGATGGAGAGAGGACTGAGAGAGAGAGTGAATGATTTATTGATTCATGTATTTGTTTATTGGGTGAACAGATACACTGAGTACAACCCAGGGAATAACAAGTTACTCAAAATGTATTTTTTTCCAATGTGGTCCCAGAGAGAGAGAGAGTAGATGGAGAGAGAGAGTAGATGGAGAGAGAGAGTAGATGGAGAGAGAGAGTAGATGGAGAGAGAGAGTAAATGGAGAGAGAGAGTAGATGGAGAGAGAGAGTAGATGGAGAGAGAGAGTAGATGGAGAGAGAGAGTAGATGGAGAGAGAGAGAGATACATGGAGAATTAAGATGGACAGGAGGCTAGCTTCCCCTATAGAGTAATATCTGCCCAGGACCTTGACCTCACATTGATTCTGAGAGGGGCTGAGAGTGGAACTAACACATCCCTCTGTTGGATGCTCTCCCTTTACTCTGTTCTTCCCTTTTCTCATGTCCTCTCCCCTCACCTAATTTCATGTCCTCTCCCCTCACCTAATTTCCTGTCCTCTCCCCTCCTCACTTCTCCTCTCCCCTCACCTAATTTCCTGTCCTCTCCCCTCCTCACTTCTCCTCTCCCCTCACCTAATTTCCTGTCCTCTCCCCTCCTCACTTCTCCTCTCCCCTCCCCTCATTTCCTGTCCTCTCCCCTCATCTCTTCTCCCCTCCCCTCCCTTCCTCACTTCCCCTCTCCCCTCCCCTCATTTCCTGTCCTCTCCCCTCATCTCTTCTCCCCTCCCCTCCCTTCCTCACTTCCCCTCTCCCCTCCCCTCATTTCCTGTCCTCTCCCCTCATCTCTTCTCCCCTCCCCTCCCTTCCTCACTTCTCTTCCCCCCTCCCCTCATTTCCTGTCCTCTCCCCTCATCTCTTCTCCCCTCCCCTCCCTTCCTCACTTCTCTTCCCCCCTCCCCTCATTTCCTGTCCTCTCCCCTCATCTCTTCTCCCCTCCCCTCCCTTCCTCACCTCCCCTCTCTTCTCCCCTCATTTCCTGTCCTCTCCACTCATCTCTTCTCCCCTCCCCTCCCTTCCTCACTTCTCCTCTCACCTCCCCTCATTTCCTGTCCTCTCCCATCCCCTCATTTCCTGTCCTCTCCTCTCCCCTCATCTCTTCTCCCCTCCCCTCATTTCATGTCCTCTCTCCTCCCATCATCTCTTCTCCCCTCCTCTCCTCTCCTATTCAGACCCCTTGACTTTTTCCACATTTTGTTATGTTACGTTATGTTATGTTATGTTATTATAAAGTGGTATACATAAATAATAATCCTCATCAATCTACAGACAATAACCCATAATGACAAAGCAAAAACAGGCTTTTGGACATTTTTGCAAATGTATTAAAAACTGAAATATCTTATTTACATAAGTATTCAGACCCTTTGCTGTGAGACTCAAAATCGAGCTCACGTGCATCCTGTTTCCATTGATCTTCCTGGAGATGTTTCTACAACTTCATTGAAGTCCACCTGTGGTAGATACAATTTAGGACAATGCAGGAGTGGCTTCGCGACAAGTCTCTGAATGTCCTTGAGTGGTCCAGCCAAAGCCCAGACTTGAACCCGATCAAACATCTCTGGAGAGACCGGAAATTAATGTGCAGTGACGCTCCCCATCCAACCTGACAGAGCTTGAGTGGATCTGTAGAGAAGAATGGGAGAAACTCCCCAAATACAGGTGTGCCAAGCTTGTAGCATCATACCCAAGAAGACTCGAGGCTGTAATTGCTGCCAAAAGTGCTTCAACAAAGTACTGAGTAAAGGGTCTGAATACTTGTGTAAATGTGATATTTCAGTTTTTTACATTTGTATAACATTTGCAAACATTTCCAAAAAATGTGTTTTTTCCTTGTCATCATGGGGTATTGTGATGTCATTATGGGATATTGTGATGTCATTATGGGGTATTGTGATGTCATTATGGGGTATTGTGTGTAGATTGATGAGTAAAAAAAATATTTCATAAATTTTAGATTAAGGCTGTAACGTAACAAAAAATGGAAAAAGTCAAGGGGACTGAAAACTTTCCCAACGCACTGTACACCCCCTTTATTTGTCAGTTAGTGAGTCATTTAGCAGATACTCTTATTCAGAGTCAGTTAATGAGTCATTTAGCAGACACTCTTATTCAGAGAGACGTACGTTAGTGAGTAATTTAGCAGACAGTCTGATTCAGAGTCAGTTAGTGAGTCATTTAGCAGACAGTCTGATTCAGTCAGTTAGTGAGTCATTTAGCAGACAGTCTTATTCAGTCAGTTAGTGAGTCATTTAGCAGACAGTCTTATTCAGAGTCAGTTAATGAGTCATTTAGCAGACACTCTTATTCAGAGAGACTTACAGTAGTGAGTCATTTAGCAGACAGTCTGATTCAGAGTCAGTTAGTGAGTCATTTAGCAGACAGTCTGATTCAGAGTTCGTTAGTGAGTCATTTAGCAGACAGTCTGATTCAGAGTCCGTTAGTGAGTCATTTAGCAGACAGTCTGATTCAGAGTCAGTTAGTGAGTCATGTAGCAGACAGTCTTATTCAGTCAGTTAGTGAGTCATTTAGCAGACAGTCTGATTCAGAGTCAGTTAGTGAGTCATTTAGCAGAAAGTCTTATTCAGAGTCAGTTAGTGAGTCATTTAGCAGACAGTCTGATTCAGAGTCAGTTAGGGAGTCATTTAGCAGATATTCTGATTCAGAGTCAGTTAGTGAGTCATTTAGCAGACAGTCTGATTCAGAGTCCGTTAGTGAGTCATTTAGCAGACAGTCTGATTCAGTCAGTTAGTGAGTCATTTAGCAGACACTCTGATTCAGAGTCAGTTAGTGAGTCATTTAGCAGACACTCTGATTCAGAGTCAGTTAGTGAGTCATTTAGCAGACACTCTGATTCAGAGTCAGTTAGGGAGTCATTTAGCAGATATTCTGATTCAGAGTCAGTTAGTGAGTCATTTAGCAGGCCGTCTGATTCAGAGTCAGTTAGTGAGTCATTTAGCAGGCCGTCTGATTCAGAGTCAGTTAGTGAGTCATTTAGCAGACAGTCTTATCCATCTAAAGTTACAATGGAAAGAAAACCAAAGGAAACAATCAACCGTCAGTCATGATTATTGAACAAAATATCACCTTAATATCACCTTAACAAGTAAAACTTTCTGCCAACGGAACCTTCTCTCGGAGTGTTGATGATAGTGACTCTTAGCATCAGGAAACTGGCTGTTGTAAATTGACCAATCAAACGCCCCGTTCCTCCTGGGGACGTCTGTGACATTTCTCCGTAATTAAAAGGGAAGATCTTCAGGAGAATTGAATGACTCACAGAGTCAATACTGGTTGGTGTTGTAATACCTCTGACTAACTGCTGGGTGCCTCTCTCTCTCTATTTCTCTGTTCATCTGTCTCCATCTCTCTCATCTCTCCATCTCTCTCTCTCTCTCTCTCTCTCATCTCTCCATCTCTCTCTCTCATCTCTCTCTCTCTCTCTCTCTCTCTCTCTCTCTCTCTCTCTCTCTCTCTCTCTCTCTCTCTCTCTCTCTCTCTCTCTCTCTCTCTCTCTCTCTATCATCTCTTCATCTCTCTCTCTCTCTCTCTCTCTCTCTCTCTCTCTCTCTCTCTCTCTCTCTCTCTCTCTCTCTCTCTCTCTCTCTCTCTCTCTCTCTCTTTCTCTCTCTCTCTCTCTCTCTATCATCTCTTCATCTCTCTCTCTCATCTCTCCATCTCTCTCTCTCATCTCTCAATCTCTCTCTCTCTCATTTCTCCAACTTTCTGTCCCGCCCCCCCTTCTCTCCCTCTCTCTCTCTCTATCATCTCTTCATCTCTCATCTCTCCATCTCTCTCTCTCATCTCTCCATCTCTCTCTCTCTCTCTCTCTCATTTCTCCATCTCTCTGTCCCACCCCCTCTCTCTCTCCATCTCTCTCTCTCTCTGTGTGGGAGCAAGGTCATTTCTGATTTCTCTTAAACATAGCTAGAAGTAGCTCTCTGTGGGGACGACTGGGTGACCCTGATAGAAAGACTTTTACCCATCATCCCCTCTCTCTCTCTCCTTCACTGAAGAGCCTGAAGAGTGACAACAGAAAGGAAAGTGAGGGAGATGGAGGTGGCATTAGGAGGAGTGTGACGGAGTGAGTGAGACAGGCACAAAGGGAAGAAGAGAGAGGAAGATGGTGGGACACAGAGAGGAAACAGAGAGAGAGAGAGATAGTGTCACAGTAGTCACAGACAGTGGAGGCAAGACAGCGGGAGGATGACGGAGTGTCCATACGATGTGTGTGTGATTCCTTAGTAGCAGACATAATGTCTACAGGGGGACAGGGGAGCTATTAGAGAAAAGAGAGCAGAGCCAGACTCGAGCAGTTGAACTCTGACCTCTATAGGTGGATCAGAACAGATGTGTCCAATTGATTCAGAACTGGCATTGTCACCAACCCTGGTACTAGTGTGCAGTGCCACTTTTCCTTTCACTGTTACTACAGAAGAAGCCAGTTTAATCTCAATATAATGCTACTTTCCTACATCTACACATCGTCTGACTTCCAGCTAAGTGAATTCACAGTGAGCTTTATTACTGTTCGTATTGGTCAATATCTTATTCAGTTTGATGAATATTAATGACAATTTATTTTAACGTCAGATATGTCTAATATATACAGCAATATAATGTCATTCACCAGCATCAAAGAGGACTGTTATCTTATAAGGACATCATATTCATTAATTAATTAATTCATTTATTCCTTTCTGAACACATTGAACCTTGACATAGACCAACCAATCACCAGCTAGCGGAATAATCGCCTAGTGGTTAGAGCATTGGGTCAGTAATCAAAAGGTTGCTGGATCGAATCCCCGAGCTGACAAGGTAAAAATCTGTTGTTTTGCCCCTGAGCAAGGCAGATAACCCACTGTTCCCCGGGCCCTGAGCAAGGCAGTTAACCCACTGTTCCCTGGGCCCTGAACAAGGCAGTTAACCCACTGTTCCCCAGGCCCTGAACAAGGCAGTTAACCCACTGTTCCCCAGGCCCTGAACAAGGCAGTTAACACACTGTTCCCTGGGCTCTGAGCAAGGCAGTTAACCCACTGTTCCCTGGGCTCTGAGCAAGGCAGTTAACCCACTGTTCCCTGGGCCCTGAGCAAGGCAGTTAACCCACTGTTCCCCTGGCGCTGAAGACACTGATGTTGATTAATGCAGCCCCCCCCCCCCCCCCCTCTCTGATTCAGAGGGGTTGGGTTAAATGCAGAAGACACATTTCAGTTTAAGGAATTCAGTTGTACAACTGACCTCGTATCCCTATAATCCCTGTGCCTTTTTGTCATTAACGGAAATCTGATGACTGTTTTCCCGATGGTACCCTGTTGCTTATGTAGAGCCCTATGGGGAATGGAATGCCTTTTGGGACACAGCCTCCTGTCTACCTGTCATTAGCTGTGTCTGAGAGCTGAGAGGGGCTCACCATTATTGAAGAATGCCTGATTCATTATAAACACCGTCTCTCCTCTGGCTGTGCCAGTGATACTGCCTAGTGTCTTACTGTACAGCAGACAGCTGGAAGTGACAGCTTGTTATTGTCAGCAATTCCTTCTGGCATTTCCATGGGCCAGTCCTGGCCATTGTAGGAGAGGAGAGGGGAGGGAGGCTTCTGCGACACCTAGGCTACAATACCTGTAGTTTCCCTGTATTTGGGTTTAAGATAGCTGTGAAGACAGCTGTAGCCTACTGGCTGTTCTGTGTTTGTCAGTCTGGTATTAAAGAATGGGAAACAACGTAATATCTGTTTCCTGCATTTCATGACATCATGGCTGTATGGCTGTTTTTTGGGCCTAAAATATATTTGTTCATATGGGCAGAATATTGTATATATATACAGTGTACATATATATATATATATAGCCTACAGATGTATGATCAGTTGTAGGCCTACAGTTTATACGAATATATTTGGATCTGGTAAAAGCCTGACGTTTGGTAATTTCAATAAAACAAATAAATTTGATGATAGAACTGGACACAACAACAGAAGTTTCCATCTCACACACACGGTTCTGGGTTTAAAATAAAGACGACGCCTGTACAATATCAGATATAGAGTTGACATGTATTACATTTTGAGTTTGCATCCCAATATTACACTTTATAAACATCACAGAAGACGGAAATATATATATTTTTAAAAACGTTTCACATATGTTTTATTAATTGTTTTATTAATTATGAAATTATGAAAATTATTAATTAACAGGATTTCATTAAATAGACCTAGGTAATCTATTGACTACGTTACAGCCAGGATTTCATTAAATAGACCTAGGTAATCAATTGACTACGTTACAGCCAGGATTTCATTAAATAGACCTAGGTAATCTATTGACTACGTTACAGCCAGGATTTCATTAAATAGACCTAGGTAATCTATTGACTACGTTACAGCCAGGATTTCATTAAATAGGTTTAGGTAATCTATTGACTACGTTACAGCCAGGATTTCATTAAATAGGTTTAGGTAATCTATTGACTACGTTACAGCCAGGATTTCATTAAATAGACCTAGGTAATCAATTGACTACGTTACAGCCAGGATTTCATTAAATAGACCTAGGTAATCTATTGACTACGTTACAGCCAGGATTTCATTAAATAGACCTAGGTAATCTATTGTCTGAACCCTCCACTTCTACCCTGGCTCCATCTCTCTGAACCCTCCACTTCTACCCTGACTCCATCTCTCTGAACCCTCCACTTCTACCGTGACTCCATCTCTCTGAACCCCCCACTTCTACCCTGACTCCATCTCTCTGAACCCTCCACTTCTACCCTGACTCCATCTCTCTGAACCCTCCACTTCTACCCTGACTCCATCTGTCTGAACCCTCCACTTCTACCCTGACTCCATCTCTCTGAACCCTCCACTTCTACCCTGACTCCATCTCTCTGAACCCACCACTTCTACCCTGACTCCATCTCTCTGAACCCTCCAATTCTACCGTGACTCCATGAATATATGAATCCCCAGGTTGGGGGTGTCAGAGCTGGGTTGTAGTGTAGTGGAGATGAGGTCTGGGTTCTAGTGTAGTGGACTGAGTTGGGGAACGTGCGAGGGGACATGGAAAAGTGGACATTGTCTTTAATATGGAAGTCTTTCAACTGAGCAACGTGATGTTTATTTTTAAAACGTGTATTAATTGAACATAACATTTCCGCTCTCGTAAAAAAAAAAAAAGAACATATTCAAATCCCTGATGTGATCTTCTTCTCAGTCATACGTAGCCCATCAGTCCATGTCCTCAGGGTTGTGATTAAATACTGTTTACTGCTAGTAGACTACAGAGTAAATGACTGTGATGAAAGCTGATTCATACTGTGTGTTTAAAAAATATATATATATAAATTGGAGTGTGGGTGTTTTATTGCATCTTAGTATGAGTGTGTCACGGATGTCTGGAGAGACGGACCAGGGCGCAGCGTGATTAAAGTTCCACATAATTATTTAAGCGAAACTTCCAAACATAAAGAAACAAACAACGAACCGTAACATCAGGGGTGCTACATGCACTAACTCAAAACAAGATCCCACACAGCAGGTGGAAACAGGGACTCCTTAAGCATGATCCCCAATTAGAGACAACGAACATCAGCTGCCTCGAACTGGGAACCCTACCAAGAGCACCAACACAGAAATATATAACCTAGAACACCCCCTAGTCACTCCCTGACCTACTACACCATAGAGAACCAAGGGCTCTTCGTGGTCAGGGCGTGACAGAGTGAGTATGTCTGAGAGGGAGTGTTTGTGTGTTAGCAGGGTGTTAATGTAGCATGCTGGTGTGGTCTGTGCTTTGATCATTAGTGTGTGTTTATCTGAAGAACTGGCAAGGAGCAGCGGTAGCAGTAGGAGTAGTAGTAGTAGTAGTAGTAGTAGTAGTAGTAGTAGTAGTAGTAGTAGTAGTAGTAGTAGTAGTAGTAGTATAGTAGTAGTAGTAGTAGTAGTAGTGGTAGAAGTAGTAGTAGTAATAGTAGTAGTAGTAGTAGTAGTAGTAGTGGTAGAAGTAGTAGTAGTAGTAGTAGTAGTAGTAGTAGTAGTAGTAGTAGTAGTAGTAGTAGTAGTAGTAGTAGTAGTAGTAGTAGTAGTAGTAGTATAGTAGTAGTAGTAGTAGTAGTAGTAGTGGTAGAAGTAGTAGTAGTAATAGTAGTAGTAGTAGTAGTAGTAGTAGTAGTATTAGTAGTAGTAGTAGTAGTAGCATCAGTAGTTGTAATAGTATCAGCAGTTGTAGTAGCAGTAGTAGAGGTGGTAGTAGTAGTAGTAGTAGTAGTAGTAGTAGTAGCGGTAGTAGTGTAGTAGTAATAGTAGTAGTAGTAGTAGTAGTAGTAGTAGTAGTAGTAGTATAGTAGTAGTAGTAGTAGTAGTAGTAGTAGTAGTGGTAGAAGTAGTAGTAGTAATAGTAGTAGTAGTAGTAGTAGTAGTAGTGGTAGAAGTAGTAGTAGTAAT